>NW_026530562.1:0-96443 GCF_024509145.1 Vidua macroura | reverse complement strand
GACAGGTGTGTGTGTGACAGGTGTGCTCAGGTGTGCTCAGGTGTGTGTGTTGCCACAGGTGTGTGTGTGTGACAGGTGTGTGTGTGACAGGTGTGCTCAGGTGTGTGTGTTGTCACAGGTGTGTGTGCTCAGGTGTGCTCAGGTGTGCTCAGGTGAGCGCTGCTCGTGTTCCGCAACATCAACACGGTCAGGAGTGTCCACGGGGCGCTGGGCGCACCTGCGGACAGGTACGGCATCATGGCCCGCAGGTGAGACACCGCTGAGCGTGTGGGTGTGAGACAGGTGTGTGTGACAGGTATGTGACAGGTGTGCTCAGGTGTGTGTGAGACAGGTGTGTGACAGGTGTGTGGTGTGACAGGTGTGCTTGGTGTGTGTGTGACAGGTGTGTGTGACAGGTGTGAGACAGGTGTGCTCAGGTGTGTGTGTTGTCACAGGTGTGTGTGCTCAGGTGTGCTCAGGTGTGTGTGAGACAGGTGTGTGACAGGTGTGTGTGTGACAGGTGGTGCTTGGTGTGTGTGTGACAGGTGTGTGTGACAGGTGTGAGACAGGTGTGCTCAGGTGTGTGTGTTGTCACAGGTGTGTGTGCTCAGGTGTGCTCAGGTGAGCGCTGCTCGTGTTCCGCAACATCAACACGGTCAGGAGTGTCCACGGGGCTCTGGGCGCACCTGCGGACAGGTACGGCATCATGGCCCGCAGGTGAGACACCGCAGAGCGTGTGGGTGTGAGACAGGTGTGTGTGTGACAGGTGTGCTCAGGGTGTGCTCAGGTGTGTGTGTTGTCACAGGTGTGTGTGAGACAGGTGTGTGTGTGACAGGGTGTGCTCAGGTGTGTGTGTTGTCACAGGTGTGTGTGTGTGACAGGTGTGTGTGTGACAGGTGTGCTCAGGTGTGCTCAGGTGTGTGTGTTGTCACAGGTGTGTGTGTCAGGTGTGCTCAGGTGTGTGTGTTGTCACAGGTGTGTGTGTGTGACAGGTGTGTGTGTGACAGGTGTGCTCAGGTGTGCTCAGGTGTGTGTGTTGCCACAGGTGTGTGTGTGACAGGTGTGTGTGTGACAGGTGTGCTCAGGTGTGTGTGTTGTCACAGGTGTGTGTGCTCAGGTGTGCTCAGGTGTGCTCAGGTGAGCGCTGCTCGTGTTCCGCAACATCAACACGGTCAGGAGTGTCCACGGGGGCTCTGGGCGCACCTGCGGACAGGTACGGCATCATGGCCCGCAGGTGAGACACCGCAGAGCGTGTGGGTGTGAGACAGGTGTGTGTGTGACAGGTGTGCTCAGGTGTGTGTGTGTGACAGGTGTGTGTGTGACAGGTGTGTGTGTGTGTGAGACAGGTGTGTGACAGGTGTGTGTGTGCTCAGGTGTGCTCAGGTGTGTGTGTTGTCACAGGTGTGTGTGTGAGACAGGTGTGTGACAGGTGTGCTCAGGTGTGCTCAGGTGTGTGTGTTGTCACAGGTGTGTGTGAGACAGGTGTGTGTGTGACAGGTGTGCTCAGGTGTGCTCAGGTGTGTGTGTTGTCACAGGTGTGTGTGTCAGGTGTGCTCAGGTGTGTGTGTTGTCACAGGTGTGTGTGTGTGACAGGTGTGTGTGTGACAGGTGTGCTCAGGTGTGCTCAGGTGTGTGTGTTGTCACAGGTGTGTGTGTCAGGTGTGCTCAGTGTGTGGTGTGTTGTCACAGGTGTGTGTGTGTGACAGGTGTGTGTGTGACAGGTGTGCTCAGGTGTGCTCAGGTGTGTGTGTTGTCACAGGGTGTGTGTGTCAGGTGTGCTCAGGTGTGTGTGTTGTCACAGGTGTGTGTGTGACAGGTGTGTGTGTGACAGGTGTGCTCAGGTGTGCTCAGGTGTGTGTGTTGTCACAGGTGTGTGTGTCAGGTGTGCTCAGGTGTGTGTGTTGTCACAGGTGTGTGTGTGTGACAGGTGTGTGTGTGACAGGTGTGCTCAGGTGTGCTCAGGTGTGTGTGTTGCCACAGGTGTGTGTGTGTGACAGGTGTGTGTGTGACAGGTGTGCTCAGGTGTGTGTGTTGTCACAGGTGTGTGTGCTCAGGTGTGCTCAGGTGTGCTCAGGTGAGCGCTGCTCGTGTTCCGCAACATCAACACGGTCAGGAGTGTCCACGGGGGCGCTGGGCGCACCTGCGGACAGGTACGGCATCATGGCCCGCAGGTGAGACACCGCTGAGCGTGTGGGTGTGTGAGACAGGTGTGTGTGCTCAGGTGTGCTCGGTGTGTGTGTGACAGGTGTGTGTGTGACAGGGTGTGTGTGACAGGTGTGTGTGTGACAGGTGTGTGTGTGACAGGTGTGTGTGTGAGACAGGTGTGCTCAGGTGTGTGTGTGACAGGTGTGTGTGTGACAGGTGTGTGTGACAGGTGTGCGACAGGTGTGTGTGAGACAGGTGTGCTCAGGTGTGTGTGTGACAGGTGTGTGTGTGACAGGTGTGCTCAGGGTGTGTGTGTGACAGGTGTGCTCAGGTGTGCCTCGGGTATCTCTGGGAGGAGGTTGGGGCTGCCCAGGTGAATTGTGGGAGGGCCGAGGGGTGTGGGGACACCCAGGTGAGCCCTGGGGGGCGTGCCCAGGTGAGCTCAGGTGAGCCCCAGGTGAGCTCAGGTGAGCCCTGGGGCTGCCCAGGTGAGCTCAGGTGAGCCCCAGGTGAGCTCAGGTGAGCCCTGGGGATCCCTGGGGAGCATGGGGGGAGGGGGGGGTGTTTAAAAGGGGGTGTTGGGGCTCCCAGGTGAGCCTTGGGGCTGCCCAGGTGAGCTCAGGTGAGCTCAGGTGAGCCCTGGGCTGCCCAGGTGAGCTCAGGTGAGCCCCAGGTGAGCGCGCCCCTCCCCCGCAGCGCCGTGCGCAGCTGGAGCCGCCTGAGGGGGGGGTCCCGGGGGGTCCCTCGGCGGCAGCGGCTTGCACCTGGGCTGGGAGAGCCTCAAGTTCGAGCTGGCCCTCAGGTGAGGCCTCAGGTGTGGGGGGGGGGGCTCAGGTGTGGGGGAGGGGCTCAGGTGTGGGGGAGGGGCTCAGGTGTGGGGAGGGGCTCCACGGGGGAGGGGGAGGGGTTCAGGTGTGGGGGAGGGGCTCAGGTGTGGGGGAGGGGCTCAGGGTGTGGGGAGGGGCTCAGGGGAGGGGGCCCAGGTGTGGGGGAGGGGCTCAGGTGTGGGGAGGGGCTCAGGTGTGGGGAGGGGTTCAGGTGTGGGGGGAGGGGCTCAGGTGTGGGGGGAGGGGGTTAAGGTGTGGGGGGAGCTGGCTCAGGTGTGGGGGAGGGGTTCAGGTGTGGGGGGAGGGCTCAGGTAAGGGAGCTCAGGTGCGGGGGAGGGGCTCAGGGGAGGGGCTCAGGTGTGGGGGGTTCGGATGTGGGGGTGTGTTTGTGACTCCCTCAGGTGTGGTGACCCCTCCCCAGGTGTGTGTGACCCCTCCCCAGGTGTGTGTGACCCCCCCAGGTGTGTGTGACCCCCCCTGTGTGTGTGACCCCCAGGTGTGTGTGACCCTCCCCAGGCTGTGTGTGACCCCCAGGTGTGTGTGACCCCTCCCCAGGTGTGTGTGACCCCCCCAGGTGTGTGACCCCCCCCAGGTGTGTGTGACCCCTTCCCAGGTGTGTGTGACCCTCCCCAGGTGTGTGTGACCCCTCCCCAGGTGTGTGTGACCTCCCCAGGTGTGTGTGACCTCCCCAGGTGTGTGTGACCTCCCCAGGTGTGTGTGACCCCTCCCCAGGTGTGTGTGACCCCCAGGTGTGTGTGACCCCTCCCCAGGTGTGTGTGACCCCTCCCCAGGTGTGTGTGACCCCCAGGTGTGTGTGACCCCCAGGTGTGTGGTGACCCTCAGGTGTGTGTGACCCCTCCCCAGGTGTGTGTGACCCCCAGGTGTGTGTGACCCCCCAGGTGTGTGTGACCCCCCAGGTGTGTGTGACCCCTCCCCAGGTGTGTGTGACCCCCAGGTGTGTGTGACCCCCAGGTGTGTGTGACCCCCAGGTGTGTGTGACCCCTCCCCAGGTGTGTGTGACCCCCAGGTGTGTGTGACCCCTCCCCAGGTGTGTGTGACCCCCAGGTGTGTGTGACCCCCCAGGTGTGTGTGACCCCTCCCCAGGTGTGTGTGACCCTCAGGTGTGTTGTGACCCCTCCCCAGGTGTGTGTGACCCCCAGGTGTGTGTGACCCCCAGGTGTGTGTGACCCCCAGGTGTGTGTGACCTCCCCAGATGTGTGTGACCCCTCCCACAGGTGTGTGTGACCCCCAGGTGTGTGTGACCCCTCCCCAGGTGTGCGTGACCCCTCCCCAGGTGTTGTGTGACCCCCAGGTGTGTGTGACCCCTCCCCAGGTGTGTGTGACCCCTCCCCAGGTGTGTGTGACCCCCAGGTGTGTGTGACCCCTCCCCAGGTGTGTGTGACCCCCAGGTGTGTGTGACCCCCAGGTGTGTGTGACCCCTCCCCAGGTGTGTGTGACCCCTCCCCAGGTGTGTGTGACCCCCCCAGGTGTGTGTGGCCCCTCCCCAGGTGTGTGTGACCCCCCCAGGTGTGTGTGACCCCTCCCAGGTGTGTGTGACCCCCCCAGGTGTGTGTGACCCCTCCCCAGGTGTGTTGTGACCCCCCCAGGTGTGTGTGACCCCCCAGGTGTGTGTGACCCCCCCCAGGTTGTGTGTGACCCCTCCCCAGGTGTGTGTGACCCCCCCAGGTGTGTGTGACCCCCCCCAGGTGTGTGTGACCCCTCCCCAGTGTGTGTGTGACCCCTCCCCAGGTGTGTGTGACCCCTCCCCAGGTGTGTGTGACCACCAGGTGTGTGTGACCTCCCCAGGTGTGTGTGACCCCTCCCCAGGTGTGTGTGACCTCCCCAGGTGTGTGTGACCCCCAGGTGTGTGTGACCTCCCCAGGTGTGTGTGACCCCCCCAGGTGTGTGTGACCCCTCCCAGGTGTGTGTGACCCCCAGGTGTGTGTGACCCCTCCCCAGGTGTGTGTGACCTCCCCAGGTGTGTGTGACCCCTCCCCAGGGTGTGTGTGACCCCTCCCCAGGTGTGTGTGACACCCCCAGGTGTGTGTGACCTCCCCAGGTGTGTGTGACACCCCAGGTGTGTGTGACCCCTCCCCAGGTGTGTGTGACCCCCCCAGGTGTGTGTGACCTCCCCAGGTGTGTGTGACCCCCCAGGTGTGTGTGACCCCCAGGTGTGTGTGACCCCCCCAGGTGTGTGTGACCCCCCAGGTGTGTGCGACCCCCCCAGGTGTGCGTGACCTCCCCAGGTGTGTGTGACCCCTCCCCAGGTGTGTGTGACCCCCCCCCAGGTGTGTGTGTGACCTCCCCAGGTGTGGTGTGACCCCCAGGTGTGTGTGACCTCCCCAGGTGTGTGTGACCCCCAGGTGTGTGTGACCTCCCCAGGTGTGTGTGACCCCCAGGTGTGTGTGACCCCCCCAGGTGTGTGTGACCCCTCCCCAGGTGTGTGTGACCCCCCCAGGTGTGTGTGACCTCCCCAGGTGTGTGTGACCCCCAGGTGTGTGTGACCCCTCCCCAGGTGTGTGTGATCCCCCCAGGTGTGTGTGACCCCCAGGTGTGTGTGACCCCCAGGTGTGTGTGACCCCTCCCCAGGTGTGGTGTGACACCCCAGGTGTGTGTGACCTCCCCAGGTGTGTGTGACCCCTCCCCAGGTGTGTGTGACCTCCCCAGGTGTGTGTGACCCCCCCCAGGTGTGTGTGACCCCTCCAGGTGTGTGTGACACCTCCCCCAGGTGTTTGTGACCCCCAGGTGTGTGTGACCCCTCCCCAGGTGTTTGTGACCCCCAGGTGTGTGTGACCCCTCCCCAGGTGTGTGTGACCCCCAGGTGTGGTGTGACCCCTCCCCCAGGTGTGTGTGACCCCCAGGTGTGTGTGACCTCCCCAGGTGTGTGTAACCCCCCAGGTGTTTGTGACCCCCAGGTGTGTGTGACCCCCCCAGGTGTGCGTGCCCCCCTCCCCAGGTGTGCGTGACCCCTCCCCCAGGTGTGTGTGACCCTCCCCAGGTGTGTGTGACCCCCCCATGTGTGTGTGACCCCCAGGTGTGTGTGACCCCCAGGTGTGTGTGACCCCTCCCCAGGTGTGTGTGACCCCCCCAGGTGTGTGTGACCCTCCCCAGGTGTGAGTGACCCCTCCCCAGGTGTGTGTGACCCCTCCCCAGGTGTGTGTGACCCCCCCCAGGTGTGTGTGACCCCCAGGTGTGTGTGACCCTCCCCAGGTGTGTGTGACCCCTTCCCAGGTGTGTGTGACCCCTCCCCAGGTGTGTGTGACCCCTCCCCAGGTGTGTGTGTGACCCCCCCCCAGGTGTGTGTGACCCCTCCCCAGGTGTGTGTGACCCCCCCCAGGTGTGTGTGACCCCTCCCCAGGTGTGTGTGACCCCCCAGGTGTGTGTGACCCCCCTCCCCAGGTGTGTGTGACCTCCCCAGGTGTGTGTGACCCCCCCAGGTGTGTGTGACCCCTCCCCCAGGTGTGTGTGACCCCCAGGTGTGTGTGACCCCCCCCAGGTGTGTGTGTGACCCTCCCAAGGTGTGTGTGACCCCCGTCCCCAGGTGTGTGTGGGTGACCTCCCCAGGTGTGTGTGACCCCCAGGTGTGTGTGACCCCCCCAGGTGTGTGTGACCCCCTCCCCAGGTGTGTGTGACCCCCCCAGGTGTGTGTGACCCCCAGGTGTGTGTGACCCCCCCAGGTGTGTGTGTGACCCCTCCCCATGTGTGTGTGACCCCCTCCCCAGGTGTGTGTGACCCCCAGGTGTGTGTGCCCCCTCCCCAGGTGTGTGTGACCCCCAGGTGTGTGTGACCCCTCCCCAGGTGTGTGTGACCCCCAGGTGTGTGTGACCCCCCGAGGTGTGTGTGACCCCTCCCCAGGTGTGTGTGACCCCCCCCCAGGTGTGTGTGACCCCCAGGTGTGTGTGACCCCCCCAGGTGTGTGTGACCTCCCCAGGTGTGTGTGACCTCCCCAGGTGTGTGTGACCCCCAGGTGTGTGTGACCCCTCCCCAGGTGTGTGTGACCCCCTCCCCAGGTGTTTGTGACCCCCAGGTGTGTGTGACCCCCTCCCCAGGTGTGTGTGACCCCTCCCCAGGTGTTTGTGACCCCCAGGTGTGTGTGACCCCTCCCCAGGTGTGTGTGACCCCTCCCAGGTGTGTGTGACCCCTCCCCAGGTGTGTGTGACCCCCCCAGGTGTGTGTGACCTCCCCCAGGTGTGTGTGACCCCCAGGTGTGCGTGACCCCCCAGGTGTGTGTGACCCCCCCCAGGTGTGTGTGACCCTCCCCAGGTGTGTGTGACCCCTCCCCAGGTGTGTGTGACCCCCCCCAGGTGTGTGTGACCCCCAGGTGTGTGTGACCCCTCCCCAGGTGTGTGTGACCCCCAGGTGTGTGTGACCCCCAGGTGTGTGTGACCCCCCCAGGTGTGTGTGACCCCTCCCCAAGGTGTGTGTGTGACCCCCCCCCAGGTGTGTGTGACCCCCAGGTGTGTGTGACCCCCAGGTGTGTGTGACCCCTCCCCAGGTGTGTGTGACCCCCAGGTGTGTGTGACCCCCAGGTGTGTGTGACCCCTCCCCAGGTGTGTGTGACCCCCCCAGGTGTGTGTGACCCCTCCCCAGGTGTGTGTGTGACCCCCCCCCAGGTGTGTGTGACCCCCAGGTGTGTGTGACCCCCAGGTGTGTGTGACCCCTCCCCAGGTGTGTGTGACCCCTCCCCAGGTGTGTGTGACCCCCCCCAGGTGTGTGTGACCTCCCCAGGTGTTTGTGACCCCCAGGTGTGTGTGACCCCTCCCAGGTGTGTGTGACCCCCCCAGGTGTGTGTGACCCCTCCCCAGGTGTGTGTGACCCCTCCCCAGGTGTGTGTGACCCCTCCCCAGGTGTGTGTGACCCCCCCCAGGTGTGTGTGACCTCCCCAGGTGTGTGTGACCCCCAGGTGTGTGTGCCCCCTCCCCAGGTGTGTGTGACCCCCAGGTGTGTGTGACCCCCCCCCAGGTGTGTGTGACCCCCCCCCAGGTGTGTGTGACCCCCAGGTGTGTGTGACCCCTCCCCAGGTGTGTGTGACCCCCCCAGGTGTGTGTGACCCCCCCAGGTGTGTGTGACCCCCAGGAGTGCGTGACCCCTCCCCAGGTGTGTGTGACCCCCAGGTGTGTGTGACCCCTCCCCAGGTGTGTGTGACCCCCAGGTGTGTGTGATCCCCCCAGGTGTGTGTGACCTCCCCAGGTGTGTGTGACCCCCAGGTGTGTGTGACCCCCAGGTGTGTGTGACCTCCCCAGGTGTGTGTGACCCCTCCCCAGGTGTGTGTGACCCCTCCCCAGGTGTGTGTGACCCCTCCCCAGGTGTGTGTGACCCTCCCCAGGTGTGTGTGACCCCCACGTGTGTGTGACCCCTCCCCAGGTGTGTGTGACCCCTCCCCAGGTGTGTGTGACCCCCCCAGGTGTGTGTGACCCCCCCAGGTGTGTGTGACCCCCCCAGGTGTGTGTGACCCTCCCCAGGTGTGTGTGACCTCCCCAGGTGTGTGTGACCCCTCCCCAGGTGTGTGTGACCCCTCCCCAGGTGTGTGTGACCCCCCCAGGTGTGTGTGACCCCTCCCCAGGTGTGTGTGACCCCCCCAGGTGTGTGTGACCCCTCCCCAGGTGTGTGTGACCCCCAGGTGTGTGTGACCCCCCCAGGTGTGTGTGACCCCCAGGTGTGTGTGACCCCCAGGTGTGTGTGACCCCCAGGTGTGTGTGACCCCTCCCCAGGTGTGTGTGACCTCCCCAGGTGTGTGTGACCCCTCCCCATGTGTGTGTGACCTCCCCAGGTGTGTGTGACCCCCAGGTGTGTGTGACCCCTCCCCAGGTGTGTGTGACCCCCAGGTGTGTGTGACCCCTCCCCAGGTGTGTGTGACCCCCCCAGGTGTGTGTGACCCCCCCAGGTGTGTGTGACCCCCCCAGGTGTGTGTGACCCCTCCCCAGGTGACCCCACCTGTCCCCCCAGGTTGGAGTGGCTCCGGTTCCGCTTGGCGGCGGCGGCGCTGCGGCTGCTGAGCCGCTGGGGGGCGCTGCCGCTCGGGGAGCACCTGCAGCAGGTGCTGCGCGCCTGAGGGGGGCGCCACGCGGCCGGAGCCGCCCAAAAACCCCGGAACGCCCCCAAAATCCGGCCGGGAACACCTGGAATAACCCAAAATCCGGCTGGGAACACCTGGAACAGCCAAAATCCGGCTGGGAACACCTGAAATACCCCAAAAAGCGGCTGGGAACACCTGAAATATCCCAAAAATCGGCTGGGAACACCTGAAATAACCCAAAATCTGGCTGGGAACACCTGGAATAACCCAAAAAACCGGCTGGGAACACCTGAAATAACCCAAAATCGGCTGGGAACACCTGAAATAGCCAAAAAAAAATGGACGGGAACACCTGAAATACCCCAAAATCCGGCTGGGAACACCTGAAATACCCAAAATCCGGCTGGGAACACCTGAAATATCCCAAAAACCGGCTAGGAACAGCTGAAACATCCAAAATCCGTCTGGGAACACCTGAAATATCCCAAAATCCGGCTGGGAACACCTGAAATACCCCAAAATCCGGCTGGGAACACCTGAAATACCCAAAATCCGGCTGGGAACACCTGAAATAGCCAAAATCCGGCTGGGAACACCTGGAACATCCAAAATCCGGCTGGGAACACCTGAAATACCCCAAAATCCGGCTGGGAACACCTGGAACAGCCAAAATCTGGCTGGGAACACCTGAAATACCCAAAATCTGGCTGGGAACACCTGGAATAACCCAAATCCGGCTGGGAACACCTGAAATATCCCAAAATCCGGCTGGGAACACCTGAAATAACCTAAAAAAAATGGACGGGAACACCTGAAATACCCCAAAATCCGGCTGGGAACACCTGAAATAGCCAAAAAAATGGACGGGAACACCTGAAATACCCCAAAATCCGGCTGGGAACACCTGAAATAACCCAAAATCCGGCTGGGAACACCTGAAATAGCCAAAAAAAAAGGACGGGAACACCTGAAATACCCCAAAATCCGGCTGGGAACACCTGAAATACCCAAAATCCGGCCGGGAACACCTGAAATACCCCAAAATCCGGCTGGGAACACCTGAAATATCCCAAAACCCGTCTGGGAACACCTGGAATAACCCAAATCCGGCTGGGAACACCTGAAATAGCCAAAAAAAATGGACGGGAACACCTGAAATACCCCAAAATCCGGCTGGGAACACCTGGAACAGCCAAAATCTGGCTGGGAACACCTGAAATACCCAAAATCTGGCTGGGAACACCTGGAATAACCCAAATCCGGCTGGGAACACCTGAAATATCCCAAAATCCGGCTGGGAACACCTGAAATACCCCAAAAATCGGCTGGGAACACCTGAAATACCCAAAATCCGGCTGGGAACACCTGGAACAGCCAAAATCCAGCTGGGAACACCTGGAACAGCCAAAATCCGGCTGGGAAGACCTGAAATATCCCAAAATCCGGCTGGGAACACCTGGAACAGCCAAAATCTGGCTGGGAACACCTGGAATAACCCAAAATCCGGCTGGGAACACCTGGAACATCCAAAATCCGGCTGGGAACACCTGAAATACCCCAAAATCCGGCTGGGAACACCTGAAATAGCCAAAAAAAATGGACGGAAACACCTGAAATACCCCAAAATCCGGCTGGGAACACCTGAAATACCCTAAAACCAGCTGGGAACACCTGAAATAGCCAAAATCCGACTGGGAACACCTGAAATAACCCAAAAACCGGCTGGGAACACCTGGAACAGCCAAAATCTGGCTGGGAACACCTGAAATACCCAAAGTCCGGCTGGGAACACCTGAAATAACCCAAAATCCGGCTGGGAACACCTGGAACAGCCAAAATCCGGCTGGGAACACCTGAAATACCCCAAAATCCGGCTGGGAACACCTGGAACAGCCAAAATCCGGCTGGGAACACCTGAAATACCCCAAAAATCAGCTGAGAACACCTGAAATAGCCAAAAACCGGCCTGGAACACCTGAAAATCGGTTAGAAACACCTGAGAACATCTGAAAAATGACCGGAAACTCCCAAAATCATCCAAAAATACCCCAAAATCGGCTGGGAACACCTGAAATATCCCAAAAATTGGCTGGGAACACCTGAGAACGTCTGAAAAATGACCGGAAACATCCAAAAATACCCCAAAATCAGCCGGGAACAGCCAGAAATACCCCAAAAACTGGCAAGGAACACCCAAAAATACCCCAAAAAACGGCTGGGAACACCCAAAAATACCCAAAAAATGGCTGGGAACACCTGAGAACATCTGAAAAACGACCGGAAACACCCAAAAATACCCCAAAATCGGCTGGAAACAGGCAAAAATACCCCAAAAACTGGTCAGCAACACCCAAAAATACCCCAAAATTGGCCGGGAACACCTGAGAATATCTGAAAAACGACCGGAAACACCCAAAAACCACCCAAAAATACCCCAAAAATTGGCTGGGAACACCTGAAATACCCCAAAAATCGGCTGAGAACACCCAAAAATACCCCAAAAAAACAGCTGGGAACATGAAAAACACCCCAAAAATTCTGAGGAACAGCCAAAAACAGCCGGAAAGGTCCCAAAAAAACAGCAGGAAACACACAAAAAAAAAAAGACCCAAAACCACCTGAAAAACAGCCAGAAACACCCCAAATTCCCCCCAAAACAGCTGGAAATTCTGAAAAACACCTGGAAAACAGCTGGGAATGCCAAAATAGCAAAAAAATACCCCAAAATCAGCCAGAAACATTAAAAAAAACCCACCTAAAATACCTGAAAAACGGCAAAAAAAGCAGCTGGCAACACACAAAAATACCCCAAAATCAGCCCAAAAAGACAAAAAAACACCTGAAAATACCTGAAAACAGCGAAAAAACAGCTGGAAACACCCAAAATACCCCAAAAAAACCCTGGAAATACAGCTGAAAACACAAAAAAAAAAAAAAAAAAAATCTGAAAATCTCCCCAAAAAATACCTGAAAAAAAAAAGAAATGGAGAAGCCAAAAACCCAAAAACCCCCAAAAATTCCCGAAAGCAGGTGAAGAACAGCTGGAAAAAAACCCCCCAAAAAAAACACCCCAAAAAGTGCTGGAAAACACCCCAAAAAAAATTTTAGGGGAACGACGGAACTTCAATTAAAAATACGCAAAAAAGAAAAAAATCCCTGAAAAGCACCCCAAAAAAATCTCCCCAAAAATACCAAAAATCCCAAAACCCCCTCCCCAAAATTCACTGTGAATTCTCCAAAGCCACTGTGAACCCCAAAAATCCCCCAAATTCCCCCAAAAATCCCCCAAATTTCCCCCAAAATTTCCCCCCAAATTTCCCCAAAATTGCCCCAAAATTCCTCCAAATTCCCCCAAAATCCCCCCAAAATTCCCCCCAAAATTCCCCCAAATTCCCCCCCAAAATTCCTCCAAATTCCCCCAAAATTTCCCGCAAAATTTCCCCAAAGTTCCTCCAAATTCCCCCAAAATTCCCCCAAAATTTCCCCCAAAATTCCCCCAAATTCTCCCAAAATTCCCCCCAAATTCCCCCAAAATTTCCCCCAAAATTCCCCCAAATTCTCCCAAAATTACCCCCAAATTCCCCCAAAATTCCCCAAATTTCCACAAAATTACCCCCACAATCCGCCCCAAAATTCCCCCAAAAAATCCCCCAAATTCCCCCAAAAATTCCCCAAAATTCCACCAAAATTCCCCCAAAAATCCCCCAAAAAAATCCCCCAAATTTCCCCCAAAATTTCCCAAATTCCCCCAAAATTCCCCCCAAAAAATCCCCCAAATTTCCCCCAAAATTCCCCCATATTCCCCCAAAATTCCCCCCAAAATTCCCCCAAAATCCTCCCAAGATTTCCCCAAATTCCCCCAAATAAACCCCAAAACCCAGAGCTGAAAGTTGTGTTTTATTACAAACGGGGAGTTTTAGGAAAATTTTTGGGGATTTTTGGGAGGTTTTGGGGGATTTTTTTTTTTAATTTTAAATTTTCAGGGAATTTTTGGGGGATTTTTGGGATTTTTTGGGGATTTTTTTGGGGGTTTTTGGGTCCCTCAGAAGTGGGCGGTGACTCGGTCGATCTCCAGGAGGTCGTCCAGGATCTGTGGGGGGAGGGGAGAGGGGTCAGGGGCTCACGTGGCCCGAACCTCACCTGGTCAGAACCTCACCTGGCCTGAGCCTCACCTGTCCAAAGCTCACCCATACAAACCTCACCTGTCCAAATGTCATCTGTGCAAAGCTCACCTGTCCTGAGCTTCACCTGTCCAAACCTCACCTGTCCAAATGTCATCTGTGCAAAGCTCACCTGTCCTGAGCTTCACCTGCCCAAACCTCACCTGTCCTAAAGCTCACCCGTCCAAAGCTCACCTGCTTCAAAACCTCACCTGTCCAAACCTCACCTGTCCTGAGCCTCACCTGTCACAGCTCACCCGGCCTGAGCCTCACCTGTCCTGAGCCTCACCTGTCCAAAGCTCACCTGTCCAAAGCTCACCTGGCCTGAGCCTCACCTGTCCAAACCTCACCTGTCCTGAGCCTCACCTGTCCTGAGCCTCACCTGTCCTGAGTCTCACCTGTCCAAAGCTCACCTGTCCAAAGCTCACATGTCCTGAGCCTCACCTGTCACAGCTCACCCGGCCTGAACCTCACCTGTCCTGAGCCTCACCTGTCCAAAGCTCACCTGGCCTGAGCCTCAGCCTCACCTGTCCAAAGCTCACCTGGCCTGAGCCTCACCTGTCCTGAGCCTCACCTGTCCAAAGCTCACCTGGCCTGAGCCTCACCTGTCCAAAGCTCACCTGGCCTGAGCCTCACCTGTCCTGAGCCTCACCTGTCCAAAGCTCACCTGTCCTGAGTCTCACCTGTCCTGAGCCTCACCTGTCCAAAGCTCACCTGGTCAGAACCTCACCTGTCCTGAGCCTCACCTGTCCTAAAGCTCACCTGTCCAAACCTCACCTGTCCTGAGCCTCACCTGTCCTGAGCCTCACCTGTCCAAACCTCACCCACCTGTCCAAAAGCTCACCTGTCCTGAGCTTCACCTGTCCAAACCTCACCTGTCCAAACCTCACCTGTCCTGAAGCTCACCTGTCCTGAGCCTCACCTGTCACAGCTCACCCGGCCTGAACCTCACCTGGCCTGAACCTCACCTGTCCAAAGCTCACCTGTCCTAAAGCTCACCTGTCCAAAACTCACCTGTCCAAAGCTCACCTGTCCTAAAGCTCACCTGTCCAAAACTCACCTGTCCAAAGCTCACCCATACAAACCTCACCTGTCCAAACCTCACCTGTCCTGAGCCTCACCTGCCCAAAGCTCACTTGCCATAATCTTCACCTGTCCAAAGCTCACCTGTCTCAAACATCACCTGGTCAGAACCTCACTTGTCCAAACCTCACCTGCTTCAAAACCTCACCTGTCCAAACCTCACCTGGCCTGAACCTCACCTGTCTGAAGCTCAACTGGCCCGAACCTCACCTGTGCAATGCTCATACCTGTCCAAAACCAGTCCCACACCTGTCCCAGCCCCACACCTGTCCTGAGCCCCACACCTGTCCCAGCCCCACACCTGTCCCAGCCCCACACCTGTCCCACACCTGTCCCACACCTGTCCCTCACTCACGATGTCAGGTGTGGTGCCGATCTTCTTGGCCAGCTCCCCGCGCTCCATGGCGCTCAGGTACAGGAACCTGCCCGGCCCCACACCTGTCCCACACCTGTCCCGTGTCACTCACGATGTCAGGTGTGGTGCCGATCTTCTTGGCCAGCTCCCCGCGCTCCATGGCGCTCAGGTACAGGAACCTGCCCAGCCCCACACCTGTCCCACACCTGTCCCACACCTGTCCCACACCTGTCAGCCCCACACCTGTCCCACACCTGTCCCACACCTGTCCCACGTCACTCACGATGTCAGGTGTGGTGCCGATCTTCTTGGCCAGCTCCCCGCGCTCCATGGCGCTCAGGTACAGGAACCTGCCCAGCCCCACACCTGTCCCACACCTGTCCCACACCTGTCAGCCCCACACCTGTCCCACACCTGCCCCACACCTGTCCCTCACTCACGATGTCAGGTGTGGTGCCGATCTTCTTGGCCAGCTCCCCGCGCTCCATGGCGCTCAGGTACAGGAACCTGCCCAGCCCCACACCTGTCCCACACCTGTCCCACACCTGTCCCACACCTGTCAGCCCCACACCTGTCCCACACCTGTCCAGCCCCACACCTGTCCCACGTCACTCACGATGTCAGGTGTGGTGCCGATCTTCTTGGCCAGCTCCCCGCGCTCCATGGCGCTCAGCTACAGGAACCTGCCCAGCCCCACACCTGTCCCACACCTGTCCCACACCTGTCCCACACCTGTCAGCCCCACACCTGTCCCACACCTGTCCAGCCCCACACCTGTCCCACGTCACTCACGATGTCAGGTGTGGTGCCGATCTTCTTGGCCAGCTCCCCGCGCTCCATGGCGCTCAGCTACAGGAACCTGCCCAGCCCCACACCTGTCCCACACCTGTCCCACACCTGTCCCAGCCCCACACCTGTCCCTCACTCACGATGTCAGGTGTGGTGCCGATCTTCTTGGCCAGCTCCCCGCGCTCCATGGCGCTCAGGTACAGGAACCTGCCCAGCAGTTCCCCGTCCAGGACGTTGCGCACGGCGTTCTGCAGGAGGCGCCGCTCCGACTGCAGCAACCTGCGCCCAGGTGGGACAGGTGTGAGGTGGGACAGGTGTAAGATGGGACAGGTGAGACAGGTGGAACAGGTGTGAGGTGGGACAGGTGAGACCGGTGAGAGATAACGTGTGAGATAAGGTGTGAGATGGGACAGGTGTGAGATGGGACAGGTGGGACAGGTGAGACAGGTGGAACAGGTGTGAAATGGGACAGGTGAGAGATGGGACAGGTCAGACAGGTGACACAGGTGGGACAGGTGTGAAATGGGACAGGTGTGAGATGGGACAGGTGTGACAGGTGGGACAGGTGAGAGATGGGACAGGTGAGACAGGTGAGAGATAACGTGTGAGATAAGGTGTGAGATGGGACAGGTGTGAGATGGGACAGGTGAGACAGGTGAGACACGGGATAGGTGTGACATGGGACAGGTGTGACAGGTGAGACAGGTGGGACAGGTGTGAGATGGGACAGGTGTAAGATGGGACAGGTGTGACAGGTGAGACAGGCAGAACAGGTGTGAAATGGGACAGGTAAGAGATGGGACAGGTGTGACAGGTGAGACAGGTGGAACAGGTGTGAGATGGGACAGGTGTAAGATGGGACAGGTGTGACAGGTGAGACAGGTGGGACAGGTGAGAGATGGGACAGGTGAGACAGGTGAGAGATAACGTGTGAGATAAGGTGTGAGATGGGACAGGTGTGAGATGGGACAGGTGTGAGATGGGACAGGTGAGACAGGTGAGACACGGGATAGGTGTGACATGGGACAGGTGTGACAGGTGAGACAGGTGGGACAGGTGTGAGATGGGACAGGTGTAAGATGGGACAGGTGTGAAATGGGACAGGTAAGAGATGGGACAGGTGTGACAGGTGAGACAGGTAGAACAGGTGTGAGATAACATGTGAGATAAGGTGAGAGGTGGGACAGGTGAGACAGGTGGGACAGGTGAGAGATAACATGAGGTGACACAGGTGGGACAGGTGGGACAGGTGTGAGATAACGTGTGAGATAAGGTGAGAGGTGGGACAGGTGGGACAGGTGGAACAGGTGTGAAATGGGACAGGTGAGAGATGGGACAGGTCAGACAGGTGGGACAGGTGGGACAGGTGTGAGATAACGTGTGAGATAAGGTGAGAGGTGGGACAGGTGAGACAGGTGGGACAGGTGTGAGATAACGTGAGGTGGGACAGGTGGGACAGGTTAAGATGGGATAGATGTGAAATGGGACAGGTGTGACAGGTGAGACAGGTGGAACAGGTGTGAGATGGGACAGGTGGGGCAGGTGGGACAGGTGTGAGATGGGACAGGTGAGACAGGTGAGGGACAGAGAACAAGTGAGACAGGTGAGGGACAGGTGAGAGGTGAGACAGGTGTGAGACGTGACAGGTGTGCAACAGGTGAAAGACAAGTGAGGGACGGATGAAGGACAGGTAAGGGAGAAGTCTGGGACAGGTGAGAGAGGTGAGGGACAGGTGAAGAACAGTGGACAGGTGAGGGACAGGTGAAGAACAGTGGACAGGTGAGGGACAGGTGAGACAGGTGAGAAAAGTGTGGGACACGGCTGGGACAGGTGAGATGGGACCAGGTGGGACAGGTGAGGCACAAGGCTGGGGTTGGTGGGACAGGTGTGAGACAATGCTGGCACAGGTGTGGGGCAGGTGACGGTACCCAAATGCCTCGAGGTTGAGCCCTGCCAGGTGTGACAGGTGTGTCCAGGTGTGTCCAGGTGTGACAGGTGTGTCACTGAATGCCCCTGGACCCAGCCTGGCCACGTGCAGCAGGGTGGGTGTAGGACAGGTGACAGGTGTGCACAGGTGTGTCCCGGGTGTGTCCAGGTGTGTACAGGTGTGTCCAGGTGTATGTAGGTGTACCCCAGGTGTGTCCAGGTGTGTCCTTACCTGCAGGCCCGCGGGCTGAGGCCGGCCAGGTGTGGCAGGGCGGAGCTCAGGTGTGTCCTGGTGTGTGTGGGTGTACCCTAGGTGTACCCCAGGTGTGCCCAGGTGTGTCCAGGTGTGTGTAGGTGTGTCCCAGGTGTATTCCAGGTGCATCCAGGAGTATCCCAGGTGTGTCCCAGGTGTGCACAGGTGTGTCCAGGTGTGTGTAGGTGTACCCTAGGTGTACCCCAGGTGTGTCCAGGTGTACCCCAGGTGTGCCCAGGTGTGTGTAGGTGTGTCCCAGGTGTGTCCCAGGTGTATCCCAGGTGTGTCCTCACCTGAAGGCCCGCGGGTTGAGGCTGGCCAGGTGCGGCAGGGTGGAGCTCAGGTGTGTCCAGGTGTGTGTAGGTGTACCCTAGGTGTACCCCAGGTGTGCCCAGGTGTGTCCAGGTGTGTGTAGGTATATCCCAGGTGTATTCCAGGTGTGTCCAGGTGTGTGTAGGTGTATCCCAGGTGTATTCCAGGTGTGTCCAGGTGTGTGTAGGTGTACCCCAGGTGTACTCCAGGTGTGTCCAGGTGTATCCCAGGTGTACCCCAGGTGTGCCCAGGTGTGTCCTTACCTGAAGGCCCGCGGGTTGAGGCCGGCCAGGTGCGGCAGGGCGGAGCTCAGGTGTGTCCAGGTGTGTCTAGGTGTGTCCCGGGTGTACCCCAGGTGTGTCCAGGTGTGTCCAGGTGTATTCCAGGTGTGCCCAGGTGTGTCCTTACCTGAAGGCCCGCGGGTTGAGGCCGGCCAGGTGCGGCAGGGCGGAGCTCAGGTGTGTACAGGTGTGTGTGGGTGTACCCCACGTGTGTCCAGGTGTACCCCAGGTGTACCCCAGGTGTGCCCAGGTGTGCCCAGGTGTGTCCTTACCTGAAGGCCCACGGGTTGAGGCCGGCCAGGTGTGGGAGGGCGGAGCTCAGGTGTGTCCAGGTGTGTGTAGGTGTATACCAGGTGTATTCCAGGTGTGTCCAGGTGTGTGTAGGTGTACCCTAGGTGTACCCCAGGTGTGTACAGGTGTGTGTAGGTGTACCCTAGGTGTACCCCAGGTGTGTACAGGTGTGTGTAGGTGTACCCAGGTGTGTCCAGGTGTACCCCAGGTGTGTCCAGGTGTGCCCAGGTGTGTCCTTACCTGAAGGCCCGCGGGTTGAGGCCGGCCAGGTGCGGCAGGGCGGAGCTCAGCGCGTTCTGCAGCATCAGCAATCTCCTGTAGGTTTTCTCCTGCATCGGCAGCAGCAGCCCCAGGCCCCCGTCCAGCGTCGCTGCGGGGACGGCGCCGTCAGACCCCAAACCCCGAAATCCCAAAAACCCAAACCCCAAAATCCCAAACCCCAAATCCCAAAGCCCAAAAACTCAAAATCCGACCCAAAAACCCCAAATCCCAAAAACCCAAACCCCAAAAACCCCAAATCAGACCCCAAAATCCCAAATCCCAAAAACCCAAACCCCAAAATCCCAAACCCCAAATCCCAAAAACTCAAAATCCGACCCAAAAAACACCAAATGCCAAAAAACCAAATCCCAAAAACCCCAAATCCCAAAAACCCCAAATCCCAAAACCCCCAAATCCCAGAAACCCAAAATCTGACCCCAAAAACTCAAATCCCAAAAACCCAACTCCCCAAAACCCCAAATCCGACCCCAAAAACCCAAATCCCAAAAACCCCAAATCCCAAAACCCCAAATCCCAAAAACCCCAAATCCCAAAACCCCAAATCCCAAAAACCCCAAATCTGACCCCAAAAACTCAAATCCCAAAAACCCAAATCCCCAAAACCCCAAATCTGACCCCAAAAACCCAAATCCCAAAAACCCGAAATCCCAAAAACCCGAAATCCCAGAAACCCAAAATGCCAACACCCCAAAAACTCAAATCCCAGAAACCCAAATCCCAAAAACCCGAAATCCCAAAAACCCAAAATGCCAACAACCCAAAATCTGACCCCAAAAACTCAAATCCCAAAAATCCCAAATCCCAAAAACCCCAAATCCCAAAATCCCAGAACCCCAAATTCCAGAACCCCAAAAACCCAAATCCCAAAACCCCAATCCCCACCCCAGGTGTGCCCAGGTGTGTCTCACCAAACCAGGTGCTGGGTTTGTTCTCCTGGCCCCGCTCAGCCCCAGGTGTGCCCCCAGGTGTTGTCCCAGGTGTGCCCCAGGTGTGCCCAGGTGTGCCCCCAGGTGTGCCCAGGTGTGCCCCAGGTGTGCCCCAGGTGTGCCCAGGTGTGCCCCCAGGTGTGCCCCAGGTGTGCCCCAGGTGTGCCCAGGTGTGCCCCCAGGTGTGCCCAGGTGTGCCCAGGTGTGCCCAGGTGTGCCCCAGGTGTGCCCAGGTGTGCCCCCAGGTGTACCCCCAGGTGTCCCCAGCTGTCCCCAGGTGTGTCCCCAGGTGTGCCCCCAGGTGTGCCTCACCGAACCAGGTGATGTGCTTGTTCCCCCAGGTGTCCCCAGGTGTGCCCAGGTGTCCCCAGGTGTGCCCCCAGGTGTGCCTCACCGAACCAGGTGCTGTGCTTGTTCCCCCAGGTGTGCCCAGCTGTGCCCAGGTGTGTGCCCAGGTGTGCCCTCAGGTGTGCCCCCAGGTGTGCCCAGGTGTCCCCAGCTGCCCCCAGGTGTGCCCCCAGGTGTGCCTCACCGAACCAGGTGCTGTGCTTGTTCCCCCAGGTGTGCCCAGCTGTCCCCAGGTGTGCCCCCAGGTGTGCCTCACCGAACCAGGTGATGTGCTTGTTCCCCCAGGTGTCCCCAGGTGTGCCCAGGTGTCCCCAGGTGTGTCCCCAGGTGTCCCCAGGTGTCCCCAGGTGTCCCCAGGTGCGCCCAGGTGTGCCCCCAGGTGTGCCTCACCGAACCAGGTGATGTGCTTGTTCTCCCAGGTGCTGGAGCGCCGGTTGGGCCCGTCGGCGTGCCCGCGGCACGGCGTGCGCCAGAAGGTGTTGACGTGCGCCCCCACGTGGAAGTCGGCGCGGCGCAGCAGCCGCAGCCCCCCGAAGGACTCCTTGGCTGGGGGGACAGCGCCGCGTCACCTGGGCTCACCTGGGCGCACCTGGGCTCACCTGGGCTCACCTGGGCTCACCCGGGCGCACCTGGGCGCACCTGGGCTCACCTGGGCTCACCTGGGCGCACCTGGGCGCACCCGGCCCCGCCCCGCTCACCTTCAGGCAGGTACATGTACACCAGCAGGTTCCGGTCGCGGTCCGACACTGCGGGGACGGAGGCGTCGGGTTTGGTAAAGTCAACGCGGATTTATCTAAATTCGACCCGAATTTAACCAAATCCGACCGAAATCCAACCCAAATGTAACCAAATTCGACACAAATTTAACCAAACTCGACTGAAATCCAACCCAAATCCTACCCAAATTGACCCAACTTCGACACAAATTTGACACAAATTTAACCAAACTCGGCTGAAATCCAACCCAAATTTATCCAAATCCAACCCAAATGTAACCAAATTCGACACAAATTTGACACAAATTTAACCAAACTTGACTGAAATCCAACCCAAATTTACCCAAATCCTACCCAAATTGACCCAACTTCGACACAAATTTGACACAAATTTAACCAAACTCGTCCGAAATCCAACCCAAATTTATCCAAATCCTACCCAAATTTACCCAACTTCGACACAAATTTGACACAAATTTAACCAAACTCGACCGAAATCCAACCCAAATTTAACCAAATCCTACCCAAATTGACCCAACTTCGACACAAATTTGACACAAATTTAACCAAACTCGACCAAAATCCAACCCAAATTTAACCAAATTCGACACAAATTCAACCCAAATTTAACCAAATTCCACTGAAATCCAACCCAAATTTAACCAAATTCCACTGAAATCCAACTCAAATTTAACCAGATTTGACACAAATTAAAGCAAATTAAACCAAATTTGACACAAATTTAACCAAATTCAACCGAAATCCAACCCAAATTTGACACAAATCCAACCCAAATTTAACCAAATTCAACTGAAATTCAACCCAAATTTAACCAAATTCCACTGAAATCCAACTCAAATTTAACCAGATTTGACACAAATTAAACCAAATTCAACCAAATTCGACACAAATTCAACCCAAATTTAACCAAATTCCACTGAAATCCAACCCAAATTTAACCAAATTCGACACAAATTTAACCAAATTCAACTGAAATCCAACCCAAGTTTACCCAAATTTAACCAAATTCGACACAAATTTGCCCAAATTTAACCAAATTCGACACAAATCAAACTTAAATTTAACCAAATTCAACTGAAATCCAACCTGTTTACCCAAATTTAACCAAAATTTACACAAATTCAACCCAAGTTTACCCAAATTTAACTAAATTCGCTCAAATCAATCCAAATTCACAAATCCAACCCAAATAGACCCAAATCCACCCAAATTCAACCCAAAGCTCAGCCTAAAGTCAACCAAAATCCACCCAAATCGACCCAAAATCAACCGAAATCCACCCAAATCCACCCAAAATCAACCAAAATTGACCCAAATCCACCCCAATCCAACCCAAATAGACCCAAATCCATCCGAATTCAACCCAAATCCACCCAAATTCAACCCAAAGCTCAGCCTAAAGTCAACCAAAATCCACCCAAATCGACCCAAAATCAACCAAAATCCACCCAAATCGACCCAAAATCAACCAAAACTGACCCAAATCCACCCCAATCCAACCCAAATAGACCCAAATCCACCCAAATTCAACCCAAAGCTCAGCCTAAAGTCAACCAAAATCCACCCAAATCGACCCAAAATCAACCAAAATCCACCCAAATCGACCCAAAATCAACCAAAACTGACCCAAATCCACCCCAATCCAACCCAAATAGACCCAAATCCACCCAAATTCAACCCAAAGCTCAGCCTAAAGTCAACCAAAATCCACCCAAATCGACCCAAAATCAACCAAAATCCACCCAAATCGACCCAAAATCAACCAAAACTGACCCAAATCCACCCCAATCCAACCCAAATAGACCCAAATCCACCCAAATTCAACCCAAAGCTCAGCCTAAAGTCAACCAAAATCCACCCAAATCGACCCAAAATCAACCAAAATCCACCCAAATCCACCCAAAATCCACTCAAAACGACCCAAAATCAACCAAAATTGACCCAAATCCACCCCAATCCAACCCAAATAGACCTAAATCCACCCAAATTCAACCCAAAGCTCAGCCTAAAGTCAACCAAACCCACCCAAATTCAACCCAAATCGAGCCCGAATTCACCCAATTTCAACCCAAACCCATCCAAAACTCCAACAAAACTCATCCAAAATCGGCTGAACTCAACCCAAACCCACCGGATCCATTCAAAATCGACCCAAACCTCACCTGAACTCAACCCAACCCAACGAAGTTCAACCAAACCCAACTGGACTCAACCCAAACCCAACCCAAACTCAACCAAATCCAACCCAAACCCAACCAAACCCAACCCAAACTCATCCAATCTCATCCAAACTCAACCCAACCACCCAAACTCAACCCAAACCCAACCAACCCCAACCAAACTCATGCAAACCCAACCAAACTCATCTGAACTCAAACCAAACCCAACCAAACACAACCCAAACCCAACCAAACCCAACACAAACTCATCCAATCTCATCCAAACTCAACCCAACCACCCAAACTCAACCCAAACCCAACCAACCCCAACCAAACTCATGCAAACCCAACCAAACTCATCTGAACTCAAACCAAACCCAACCAAACACAACCCAAACCCAACCAAACCCAACACAAACTCAACCAAACCCAACCCAAACTCATCTGAACTCAACCCAAACCCAACCAACCCAACCAAACTCATGCAAACCCAACCAAACTCATCTGAACTCAAACCAAACCCAACCCAAACCCAACCAAACTCAACTAAACCAAACCCAACCCAAACCCAACCAAACCCAACCCAAACTCATCTGAACTCAACCCAAACCCAACCAAACTCATCCAATCTCATCCAAACTCAACCCAACCACCCAAACTCAACCCAAACCCAACCAACCCCAACCAAACTCATGCAAACCCAACCAAACTCATCTGAACTCAACCCAAACCCACCGGATCCATTCAAAATCGACCCAAACCTCACCTGAACTCAACCCAACCCAACAAAGTTCAACCAAACCCAACTGGACTCAACCCAAACTCAACCAAATCCAACCCAAACCCAACCAAACCCAACCCAAACTCATGTGAACTCAACCCAAACCCAACCAAAACCAACCCAAACTCATCCAATCTCATCCAAACCCAACCCAAACTCATCCAAACTCAACCAAACTCATCTGAACTCAACCCAAACCCAACCCAATCTCACCCAAACTCAACCAACCCCAACCCAAGTTCATCTGAACTCAACCCAAACCCAAGCAACTCCAACCCAACCTCATCCCAACTCAACCAAACTCATCCAAACCCAACCCAAACTTATCCAATCTCATCCAAACACATCCAAACCCAACCCAAACTCATCCAAACTCAACCCAACCACCCAAACTAAACCCAACCCCAACCAAACTCATCCAAACCCCAACCAAACTCATCTGAACTCAACCCAAACCCACCGGATTCATTCAAAATCAACCCAAACCCAACCAAAACCAATCCTGAACTCAACCCAACCCAACGAAGTTCAACCAAACCCAACTGGACTCAACCCAAACCCAACCCAAACTCATCCAAACCCAATTCAAACTCATCTGATCGCAACCCAAACCCAACAAAACACAACCCAAACCCAACCAAACCCAACCCAAACTCATCCAAACTCAACCAATCTCATCCAAACCCAACCCAAACTCATCCCAACTCAACCCTAACTCATCCAAACCCCAAACTCATCCAAACCCAACCCAAACTCATCCCAACTCAACCCTAACTCATCCAAACCCCAACCAAACTCATCTAAACCCAACCCAATCCCATCTAAACTCAACCAATCTCATCCAAACCCAACCAAACTCATCTCAACTCCACCGAAACCCAACCAACCCCAGCCCAAACTCATCCAAACCCAACCAAACCCAAGCCAATCTCATCCAAACTCAACCAAACTCATCTGAACTCAACCCAAACCCAACCCAAACTCATGTGAACTCAAACCAAACTCATCCAAACCCAACCAAACTCATCCAATCTCACCCAAAATCAACCCAAGCCCAACCAAACTCATCCAAACTCAACTCAAACCCAATCAAACCCAACCCAACCTCATCCAAACCCAACCCAACCTCATCCAAACTCAAGCCCAACCAAACTCATCTGAACTCACCACCCAAAACCCAACCAAACACAACCAATCTCATCCAAACCCCAACCAAGTTCATCTGAACTCAACCCAAACCCGACTAATCCCAAATCCAAACCCAACCAAACTCATCCCAACTCAACCAAACCACTCAAAACCCAACCAAACTCATCTGAATTCTATCCAAACCCAACCAAATTCATCCAAACTTGGCCAAACCACCCAAAACCCAACCCAAACCCCAACCAATCTCATCCAAACCCCAACCAAATTCATCTGAACTCAAACCCAACCAAACTCATCTGAACGCAACCCAAACCCAACCAAACCCAACGAGTCCATCCAAACACAACCAAATTCATCTGAACTCAACTCAAGCCCAACCAAACTCAAGGAAATTTAACAATACCAACCTGAAGTCACCCAAACCCACCCAAACCCAACTAAACTCAACTCAAACCCAACTGAGATCGACCAAACCCAACCAAAATGAACTGGACTCAGCCAAAACCACCTAAAACTCACCCAAACCAAACCAAATCAAACCCAACTATGGCCAACCAAACCCAACTAAACCAAACCAAATCTAACCAAACTCAACCAAACCAAACTATAGTCAGCCAAACCCAATTACGGTCAACCAAACCCAACCCAAAGTCAACCAAATCTAACTATGGTCAACCAAACCCAATTACGGTCAACCAAACCCAACCCAAACTCAACCAAACCCAAATACGGTCAACCTAACCCAAATATGGTCTACCAAACCCAACTATGGTCAACCAAACCAAATGAAACCCCACCAAAGCCATTCAAACTCACCATTTTTGAACCAAACTCAACCAAACCCAACAAAAACCATCTAAACCCAACTAAACTCAACCAAACTCAACCCAAACTCAACCAAACCCAACAAAAACCATCCAAACCCAACTAAAACCATCCAAACTCAACCAAACCCAAACAAACCTAACTAAACCCAACCCAAACTCAATCAAACACAACTAAACTCAACCAAACCCAATGAAACCCAACCAAAGCCACTCAAACTCCCCGTTTTTAAACCAAACCCAACAAAAACCATCCAAACCCAACTGAACCCAACTAAACTCAACCAAACCCAACCCAAACTCAACCAAACCCAACCCAAACTCAACCAAACCCAAATATGGTCAACCAAACACAACTATGGTCAACCAAACCCAATGAAACCCAACCAAAGCCACTCAAACTCACCATTTTTGAACCAAACTCAACCAAACCCAACAAAAACCATCCAAACCCAACTGAACCCAACTAAACTCAACCAAACCCAACCCAAACTCAACCAAACACAACTAAACCCAACCAAACCCAATGAAACCCCAACCAAAGCCACTCAAACTCACCATTTTTGAACCAAACCCAACGAAAACCACCCAAAGCCATCCAAACCCATCCAACCCCAACCCAAACTTTCCCAAACTCATCCCACCCCGCCCCGGGCCGTGTCCGTACCCAGGAATCCCAGCTGGCTGCCGTCCACCATGAAGTCCACACTGTAGACCTCCAGCGGCTTGGCGTCCTGCGGGGACACCCCTGTCACCGTCACCGCCCCAGCGCCGGGGGTGGCACCTTGGGCACCCCCCTGAGACCCCCCAGGTGATCCCCGAGTGTCCCCCAGACCCTTGGGCGAGACCTCAGAGGTTCCTCTGAGAGCCCCGAGAGTCCTCCAAGAGTCCCCAGGACCCTCAGGTGTCCCCCAGTGTCCCTCAGGTGTTCCCCAGGACCCTCAGGTGTCCCCCAGTGTCCCTCAGGTGTCTGCCAGGGGTCCAACCCTTGGATGTCCCCCAAGACCACCAGGTGTCCTCCAGGACCCTCAGGTGTCACCTGAGACCCTCAGGTGTCCCCCAGAACCTCCAAATGTCCTACAGGTCCCTCAGGTGTCCCCCAGGTCCCTCAGGTGCCCCCAGGTCCCTCAGGTGTTCCCCAGGTCCCTCAGGTGCCCCCAGGTCCCTCAGGTGTTCCCCAGGTCCCTCAGGTGTCCCTGGAGATGTCCCCAAGTCCCTTGGGTGTCCCCAGGTGTCCCCAGGTGTTCCCAGGTCCCTCAGGTGTCCCTAGAGATGTCCCCAGATCCCTCAGGTGTCCCCAGGTGTCCCCAGGTCCCGCAGGTGTCCCTGGAGATGTCCCCAGGTCCCTCAGGTGTCCCCAGGTGTCCCCAGGTCCCTCAGGTGTCCCTGGAGATGTCCCCAGATCCCTCAGGTGTCCCCAGGTGTCCCCAGGTGTCCCCAGGTGTTCCCAGGTCCCTCAGGTGTCCCTGGAGATGTCCCCAGATCCCTCAGGTGTCCCCAGGTGTCCCCAGGTGTTCCCAGGTCCCTCAGGTGTCCCTGGAGATGTCCCCAGATCCCTCAGGTGTCCCCAGGTGTCCCCAGGTCCCGCAGGTGTCCCTGGAGATGTCCCCAGGTCCCTCGGGTGTCCCCCAGGTCTCTCAGGTGTCCCTGGAGATGTCCCCAGGTCCCCCAGGTGTCCCCAGGTCTCTCAGGTGTCCCTGGAGATGTCCCCAGGTCCCCCAGGTGTCCCAGGTGTCCCCAGGTCCCCCAGGTGTCCCCAGGTGTCCCCAGGTCCCTCAGGTGTCCCTGGAGATGACCCCAGGTCCCTCAGGTGTTCCTCAGGTGTCCCCAGGTCCCCCCCAGGTGTCCCCAGGTCCCTTGGGCACCCTCTGAGACCCCTGAGCTCCCACCCAACCCCCCCGGTGGCCCCTGGGTGTCCCCTCCCTGTCCCTCGTGGCCCCCCGTGGGAGTTTGGTGGCCCTGTGGGGGTTTGGTAGCCCCAGGGTAGATTTGGTGGCCCCAGGATGGATTTGCTGGCCTCATGGCTGGTTTGGTGGCCCCATGGGAGTTTGGTGGCCCTGTGGGGGTTTGGTGGCCCTGTGGGTGGTTTGGTGGCTCTGTGGAGGTTTGGTAGCCTCATGGCTGGTTTGGTGGGCCTGTGGGGGTTTGGTGGCCCTATGGAGAGTTTGGTGGCCCCATGGCGGTTTGGTGGCCCTGTGGGGGTTTGAAGGTCCTGTGGTGGGTTTGGTGGCCCTATGGAAAGTCTGGTGGCCCCAAGGGTGGGTTTGGTGGCCCTGTGAGGGTTTGAAGGCCCTAAGGAGAGTTTGGTGGCCCTGTGGGGGTTTGGTGGCCCTGAAGGCATTTTGGTGGCCCTGTGGGGGTTTGGTGGCCCTGAAGGTATTTTGGTGGCCCTGTGGGGGTTTGGTGGCCCTGTGAGGGGGTTTGGTGGCCCTGAAGGCAGTTTGATGGCCCCATTGCATTTTGGTGGCCCTGTGAGGGAGTTTAGTGGCTCTGTGGAGGTTTGGTAGCCTCATGGCTGGTTTGGTGGCCCTATGGAAAGTCTGGTGGGCCCGAGGGTGGTTTGGTGGCCCTGGGTAGCTTTGGTAGCCTCATGGCTGGTTTGGTGGCCCTGTGGGGATTTGGTGGCCCTGTGGGGGTTTGGTGGTCCTGTGAGGGGGTTTGGTGGCCCTGTGGGTGGTTTGGTGGCCCTGTGGGTGGTTTGGTGGCCCTGGGTAGGTTTGGTGGCCCCGCGGGTGGTTTGGTGGCTGTATGGGGGTTTGGTCGCCCCAAGGGTGGTTTGGTGGCCCTGTGGGTGGTTTGGTGGCCCCGCAGGTGGTTTGGTGGCCCTGTGGGGGTGTGGTGGCCCTGTGGGTGGTTTGGTGGCCCCGCGGGTGGTTTGGTGGCCCCGCGGGTGGTTTGGTGGCCCGGTGGCTCACGCGGCTGACGAGGGACAGGGTCTTGCTCTCCTCCTGGTAGCGCAGCAGCGAGATGCTCTTCATGAGGTCGGCGGCCAGGATGAAGCTCTTGACGCTGATCATCTGGTGGATGTAGAGCTGCGTGTCGATGAAGGCCATGCCCGTCAGCTCGTTGTCCTTGAGGCTCCACAGGAAGATCTGAGGGGACACCCCGAGGTCACCATGGAGCTCCTCCACCCCGTGGTGGCCTTCAACACCTCCCTGGTGGCCCCTCAGGTCACTGGCCCAAACCCCAGGGACGTTGAGTGGCCACCAAGGTCAGCTCTTGGCCCTCAGGCTCACGGGAAGATCTGAGGGGACACCCCGAGGTCACCATGGAGCTCCTCCACCCCGTGGTGGCCTTCAACACCTCCCTGGTGGCCCCTCGGGTCATTGGCCCAAACCCAACCAATGCTGAGTGGCCACCAAGGTCAGCTCTTGGCCCTCAGGCTCACGGGAAGATCTGAGGGGACACTCCGAGGTCACCATGGAGGTCCTCGACCTTGTGGTGGCCATCAACATGTTCTTGGTGGCCCCTCAGGTCACTGGCCCAAACCCCAGGGACGTTGAGTGGCCACCAAGGTCAGCTCATTGTCCTTGAGGCTCCACAGGAAGATCTGAGGGGACACCCCGAGGTCACCATGGAGCTCCTCCACCCCGTGGTGGCCTTCAACACCTCCTTGGTGGCCCCTCGGGTCACTGGCCCAAACCCCAGGGACGTTGAGTGGCCACCAAGGTCAGTTCTTGGCCCTCAGGCTCACGGGAAGATCTGAGGGGATGCAGGGACACCCCGAGGTCACTGTGGGCTCCCCCCAGGTGTGCCCAGGTGTACCCAGGTGTGTATCCAGCTGTGCCCAGGTGTACCCAGGTGTGTATCCAGCTGTATCCAGCTGTACCCAGGTGTGTGCCCAGGTGTACCCAGGTGTGTGCCCAGGTGTACCCAGGTGTGTGCCCGGGTGTACCCAGGTGTGCCCAGGTGTGTATCCAGCTGTACCCAGGTGTGTATCCAGCTGTACCCAGGTGTGCCCAGGGGTATCCAGGTGTGCCCAGGTGTACCCAGGTGTGCCCAGGTGTACCCAGGTGTGCCCAGGTGTGCCCAGGTGTGCCCAGGTGTGCCCAGGTGTACCTTTTGCCCGATGGCAGACACCAGGTAGCCGTGGCAGTGGCACAGGTGTGTGCCCAGATGTACCCAGGTGTGCCCAGGTGTGCCCAGGTGTACCCAGGTGTGCCCAGGTGTGCCCAGGTGTGTACCCAGCTGTACCCAGGTGTGTATCCAGCTGTGCCCAGGTGTACCCAGGTGTGCCCAGGTGTGCCCAGGTGTGCCCAGGTGTGCCCAGGTGTACCTTTTGCCCAATGGCAGACACCAGGTAGCCATGGCAGTGGCACAGGTGTGCCCAGGTGTGTCCAGGTGTGCCCAGGTGTGTACCCAGCTGTACCCAGGTGTACCCAGGTGTATCCAGGTGTACCCAGCTGTACCCAGGTGTGCCCAGGTGTACCCAGGTGTGCCCAGGTGTGCCCAGGTGTACCTTTTGCCCGATGGCTGACACCAGGTAGCCGTGGCAGTGGCACAGGTGTGTACCCAGGTGTGCCCAGGTGTGCCCAGGTGTACCCAGGTGTGTACCCAGCTGTACCCAGGTGTGTATCCAGGTGTACCCAGCTGTACCCAGGTGTGCCCAGGTGTACCCAGGTGTGCCCAGGTGTACCTTTTGCCCGATGGCAGACACCAGGTAGCCGTGGCAGTGGCACACGTGTGTACCCAGGTGTGCCCAGGTGTGCCCAGGTGTGCCCAGGTGCACCCAGGTGTGCCCAGGTGTGTACCCAGCTGTACCCAGGTGTACCCAGGTGTGCCCAGGTGTACTCAGGTGTGCCCAGGTGTGTACCCAGCTGTACCCAGGTGTACCCAGGTGTGCCCAGGTGCACCCAGGTGTGCCCAGGTGTGTATCCAGCTGTACCCAGGTGTACCCAGGTGTGCCCAGGTGTGCCCAGGTGTACCTTTTGCCCGATGGCAGACACCAGGTAGCCGTGGCAGTGGCACAGGTGTGTACCCAGGTGTGCCCAGGTGTACCTTTTGCCCGATGGCTGACACCAGGTAGCCGTGGCAGTGGCACAGGTGTGTGCCCAGCTGTACCCAGGTGTGCCCAGGTGTGCCCAGGTGTACCCAGGTGCGCCCAGGTGTGCCCAGGTGTGTGCCCAGGTGTGCCCAGGTGTACCCAGGTGTACCCAGGTGTGCCCAGGTGTGCCCAGGTGTGCCCAGGTGTACCTTTTGCCCAATGGCAGACACCAGGTAGCCATGGCAGTGGCACAGGTGTGCCCAGGTGTGTCCAGGTGTGCCCAGGTGCACCCAGGTGTGCCCAGGTGTGTACCCAGCTGTACCCAGGTGTACCCAGGTGTGCCCAGGTGTACCCAGGTGTGCCCAGGTGTATCCAGGTGTGCCCAGGTGTACCCAGGTGTACCTTTTGCCCAATGGCAGACACCAGGTAGCCATGGCAGTGGCACAGGTGTGTGCCCAGGTGTGTATCCAGCTGTACCCAGGTGTGCCCAGGTGTACCCAGGTGTGCCCAGGTGTGCCCAGGTGTACCTTTTGCCCGATGGCTGACACCAGGTAGCCGTGGCAGTGGCACAGGTGTGTGCCCAGGTGTACCCAGGTGTGCCCAGGTGTGCCCAGGTGTACCCAGGTGTGCCCAGGTGTGTATCCAGCTGTGCCCAGGTGTGCCCAGGTGTGCCCAGGTGTACCTTTTGCCCGATGGCTGACACCAGGTAGCCGTGGCAGTGGCACAGGGCGGTCACGGGTCCCTTCTGCTCCTTCTCGTAGAGCACCTTGAACTTGTTCTTGGTGAGCGGCTGCCCCGGCTCCGGCACCACCTCGATCACGTCCAGGATCAGGATCTGCAGGTGAGGCACGGATGGGACAGGTGAGGCACCACACAACAGGTGAGGCACCCAGACCCCCCCAGCACCGCCTCGATCACGTCCAGGATCAGGATCTGCAGGTGAGGCACGCACAGAACAGGTGAGGCACGGATGGGACAGGTGAGGCAGGGACAGACCAGGTGTGTGTGGGACATCCCCAGGTAAGCCATGGACAGCCCAGGTGTCACCCCGGCCCCCCCAGCACCACCTCGATCACGTCCAGGATCAGGATCTGCAGGTGAGGCACCCACAGAACAGGTGAGGCAAGGATGGGACAGGTGAGGCAGAGGGAGATCAGGTGTGTGCTGGGACAGCCCCAGGTGAGCCATGGACAGCCCAGGTGTCACCCCGGCCCCCCCAGCACCGCCTCGATCACGTCCAGGATCAGGATCTGCAGGTGAGGCACCCAGACCAGGTGAGGCAAGGATGGAACAGGTGAAGCACCCAGACACCAGGTGTGTCCTGGCATCCCCAGGTGTGTGCTGGCACCCCCCAGACCCCCCCAGCACCGCCTCGATCACATCCAGGATCAGGATCTGCAGGTGAGGCACGCACAGAACAGGTGAGGCACCACAGAACAGGTGAGGCAGGGATGGGACAGGTGAGGCACGGATAGACCAGGTGAGGCAGGGATAGAACAGGTGAGGCAGGGATGGAACAGGTGTGGCACCCAGAGACCAGGTGTGTGCTGGGACAGCCCCAGGTGACTCTTGGAGAGCCCAGGTGTGTTCTGCACCCCCCAGGTGTGTCCTGGAGAGCCCAGGTGTGTCCTGGCACATCCCCAGGTGTGTCCTGGGACCCTCCAGGTGTCCCCTCAAAGCACCTTCAGAGCCCCGCAGGTGCCCCACAGGTGTCCCAAAGGCATCCCCAGGGCTCTCAAAACACACCCCGGGTGTGCCCAGGTGTGCCCAGGTGTGCCCAGGTGCGTACCCTGCCCCGACAGGTGACCTCCTCGCCCTGCATCAGGCAGGTGCCCACGGCCACGTAGCCCTTGAGGCCCGACACCGTCTCCTCGGAGCGCAGCGACACCGTCTTCATGCAGGTGACGTGCTCCCACTCCTCCAGGGCGATCCTGCACAGGTGGGCACAGGTGAGCACAGGTGGGCACAGGTGAGCACAGGTGGGCACAGGTGGGGGTCAGGGTGGGGTCAGGGTGGGGTCAGAGGGGCACCCCAGGGGGCTCAGGTCACTTCATGCAGGTGACGTGCTCCCACTCCTCCAGGGCGATCCTGCACAGGTGAGCACAGGTGAGCACAGGTGGGGTCAGGGTGGGCACAGGTAAGGACAGGTGAGCACAGGTGGGGTCAGGGTGGGCACAGGTAAGGACAGGTGAGGACAGGTGGGCACCCCAGGGGGTTCAGGTGGTGCCCCGGGGGGCTCAGGTCACTCCATGCAGGTGATGTGTGCCCGTTCCTTCAGGGTGACCCTGCACAGGTGGGCACAGGTGGGCACAGGTGAGCACAGGTGGGGGTCAGGGTGGGCACAGGTGAGGACAGGTGGGCACAGGTGAGCACAGGTGGGGGTCAGGGTGGGCACAGGTGAGCACAGGTGGGGGTCAGGGTGGGCACAGGTGAGGACAGGTGGGCACAGGTGAGCACAGGTGGGGGTCAGGGTGGGCACAGGTGAGGACAGGTGGGCACAGGTGAGCACCCCAGGGGTCTCAGGTCACTCCATGCAGGTGACGTGCGCCCGCTCCTTCAGGGTGACCCTGCACAGGTGGGCACAGGTGGGCACAGGTGAGCTCAAGTAGAGCTGAGTGAACCCAGGTGAGCTCAGGTGAGCCCAGATTGGGCAGGTGAGCTCAGGTGAACCCAGGTGAGCTCAGGTGAGCTCAGGTGAACCCAGGTGAGCGCAGGTGAGCCCAGGTGGGGCCAGGTGAGCTCAGGTGAACCCAGGTGAGCTCAGGTGAGCCCAGGTGGGGCCAGGTGGGGCCAGGTGAGCTCAGGTGATGCCAGCGGGGGTCACACCTGGGCTGGGGCTCCCAGCTCACCTGGGGCTCTCACTCAAGGGTTTGGGATGGGCGGGGATTTGGGGTTCCTGATGGGATTTTTGGGGTTCCCAGGAGGAATTTTGGGGTTCGTGAAGGAATTTTTGGGGTTCCAGGTGGATTTTTGAGGGTTCCTGATGGGATTTTTGGGCTTCCCAGTGGGAATTTTGGGGTTACTGATGGAATTTTTGGGGTTCCTGATGGAGATTTTGAGGGTTCCTGATGGAGATTTTGGGGTTCCTGACTTTTTTTTTTGGTTCCCAGGGGGAATTTTGGGGTTCCTGATGGAATTTTTGGGGTTCCCGGTGGGATTTTGGGGTTCCCAGGACATTTTGGGGTCCCACCTGGTGTTGGGGATGGCCTCCCAGCTGAGCCGGGATTTCAGGGTTCACCCCTGGGGTTTGGGGTTCTCGGAGGGATTTTGGGGGTTCCTGATGGAATTTTTTGGGTTCCCAATGGGATCTTGGGGTTCCTGATGGGAGTTTTGGGGTTCCCAGGAGGAATTTTGGGGTTCCTGATGGAATTTTTGGGGTTCCCAGGTGGAATTTAGGGGTTCCTGATTGGTTTTTTGGGGGTTCCCAGGAGGAATTTTGGGGTTCCAGATGGATTTTTGGGGTTCCTGATGGAATTTTTGGGGTTCCCGATGGAATTTTTGGGGTTCCCAGGACATTTTGGGGTCCCACCTGGTGTTGGGGATGGCCTCCCAGCTGAGCTGGGATTTCGGGGTTCACCCCTGGGGTTTGGGGTTCCCGGAGGGATTTTTGGGCTTCCAGTGGTATTTTTGGGGTTCCTGATGGAATTTTTTGGGTTCCCAGGAGGAATTTTGGGGTTCATTATTGTTTTTGAGGGTTCCCGGTGGGAATTTTGGGGTTCCTGATGGAATTTTTGGGGTGCCCGGGAGGAATTTTGGGGTTACTGACTTTTTTGGGTTCCCAGTGGGAATTTTGAGGTTCCGATGGGATTTTTTGGGGTTCCTGATGGAATTTTTGGGGTTCACAGGTGGAATTTTGGGGTTCCTGAAGGGTTTCTGCGGTTCCTGATGGAATTTTTCGGGTTCACAGGTGGAACTTTGGGGTTCCTGAAGGGTTTCTGCGGTTCCTGATGGGATTTTTGGGGTTTCCGGGAGGAATTTTGGGGTTCCGGGAGGAATTCTTGGGGTTCCTGATGGGATTTTTTGGGGTTCCCAGTGAGAATTTTGGGGTTCCTGATGGAATTTTTGAGGGTTCCTGATGGAATTTTTGAGGGTTCCTGATGGAGATTTTGGGGTTCCTGACTTTTTTTTTTGTTCCCAGTGGGAATTTTGGGGTTCCTGATGGAATTTTTGGGGTTCCCGGTGGGATTTTGGGGTTCCCAGGACATTTTGGGGTCCCACCTGGTGTTGGGGATGGCCTCCCAGCTGACGGGCGAGATGAGCTGGATGCTGAAGGCCTCCTGCTGCGGGGGGACGTAGCGCTCGTCTGGGGACACGCAGGGGACAGCGGTCACCCGGGGACACTGGGGACACTGGGAATACTGGGGATACTGGGAGTGGGAACACTGGGGACACTGGGGACACTGGGGACACTGGGGACACTGGGGACACTGGGGATACTGGGGACACTGGGGATACTGGGAGTGGGGACACTGGGGACACTGGGGATACTGGGGATACTGGGGATACTGGGGACACTGGGACTGGGGACACTGGGGATACTGGGGATACTGGGGATACTGGGGACACTGGGGATACTGGGGACACTGGGGACACTGGGGATACTGGGGACACTGGGGATACTGGGGACACTGGGGACACTGGGGATACTGGGGACACTGGGGATACTGGGGATACTGGGATTGGGGATACTGGGGACACTGGGGATACTGGGCATACTGGGATTGGGGATACTGGGGACACTGGGGATACTGGGCATACTGGGATTGGGGATACTGGGGACACTGGGAGACGGGGGACACTGGGGACACTGGGACTGGGGACATTGGGGTTACTGGGGACACTGGGGACACTGGGAACACTGGGGACATGGCATTGGGGACAGTGGGTCAGGGGTGGGGACACTGGGATTGGGGACACTGGGGACACTGGGATTGGGGATAATGGGGACACTGGGGACATTGGGGACACTGGGGAAATGGGACACTGGGACTGGGGACACTGGCATTGGGGACAGTGGGTCAGGGGTGGGGACACTGGCATTGGGGACACTGGGGACAAGGACTGGGGACAGGGACTGGGGACAGGGACTGGGAACACTGGGACTGGGGACACTGGGGACAGGGACAGGGGACACTGGGACTGGGGACAGGGACTGGGGACACTGGGACTGGGGACACTGGGACAGGGACTGGGGACACTGGGGACACTGGGACTGGGGACACTGGCATTGGGGACAGTGGGTCAGGGGTGGGGACACTGGCATTGGGGACACTGGGGACAAGGACTGGGGACAGGGACTGGGGACAGGGACTGGGGACACTGGGACTGGGGACACTGGGACTGGGACTGGGGACACTGGGACTGGGGACAGGGACTGGGGACACTGGGACTGGGGACACTGGGACAGGGACTGGGGACACTGGGGACAGGGACTGGTGACAGGGACTGGGGACACTGGGACTGGGGACACTGGGGACACTGGGACTGGGGACACTGGGACTGGGGACACTGGGGACACTGGGACTGGGGACACTGGGGACAGGGACTGGGGACAGGGACTGGGGACAGGGACTGGGGACACTGGGACTGGGGACAGGGACTGGGGACACTGGGACTGGGGACACTGGGACTGGGGACACTGGGATTGGGGACACTGGGGACACAGGACAGGGACAGGGACTGGGGGCACACAGAGGGATTTGGGGGTGTCCTCAGGTGTCCCTAAGCTGCCCCGAGGTGTCCCCAGGTGTGTCCCCAGGTGCACTCAGTTGTATCCCCATGTGCCCCCAGGTGTATCCCAGGTGTCCCCAGGTGTCCCCAGGTGTATCCCAGGTGTACCCCAGGTGTGTCCAGGTCTATCCCAGGTGTCCCCAGGTGTCCCCAGGTGTATCCCAGGTGTACCAGGTCTATCCCAGGTGTATCCCAGGTGTCCCCAGATGTGCCCAGGTGTCCCCATGTGCCCCCAGGTGTATCCCAGGTGTCCCCAGGTGTCCCTGGTGTATCCCAGGTGTCCCCAGGTCTATCCCAGGTGTCCCCGGTTGTATCCCAGGTGTATCCCAGGTGCACCCAGGTGTACCCCAGGTGTCCCCAGGTCTATCCCAGGTGTACCAGGTGTCCCCAGGTGTATCCCAGGTGTCCCCAGGTGTATCCCAGGTGTCCCCAGGTGTATCCCAGCTGTACCCCAGCTGTGTCCAGGTCTATCCCAGGTGTGCCCAGGTGTATCCCAGGTGTCCCCATATGTCCCCAGGTGTCCCCAGTTGTATCCCAGGTGTATCCCAGGTGCACCCAGGTGTGTCCAGGTCTATCCCAGGTGTCCCCAGGTGTATCCCAGGTGCACCCAGGTGTACCCCAGGTGTGTCCAGGTGTATCCCAAGTGTCCCCAGGTGTCCCCAGGTGTCCCCAGTTGTATCCCAGGTGTATCCCAGATGTACCCCAGGTGTGCCCAGGTGTCCCCAGGTGTATCCCATGTGTCCCCAGGTATCCACAGGTGTACCCAGGTATATCCCAGGTATACCCCAGGTGTATCCCAGGTGTGCCTAGGTGTGCTCCAGGTACTTGCAGATGTGCCCAGGTGTATCCCAGGTCTCCCCAGGTGTGTACCCAGGTGTGCCCAGGTGTATCCCAGGTGCACCCAGGTGCGCCCAGGTGTGTCCAGGTCTATCCCAGGTGTCCCCAGGTGTACCCAAGTGTCCCCAGGTGTCCCCAGTTGTATCCCAGGTGTATCCCAGATGTACCCCAGGTGTGCCCAGGTGTACCCAGGTGTCCCCCGGTGTGCCCAGGTGTCCCCAGGTGTGTCCCCAGGTGTATCCCAGGTGTGTCCCAGGTGTGTCCCAGGTGTGTGCCCAGGTGTACCCCAGGTGTGCCCAGGTGTGCCCAGGTGTCCCCAGGTGTGTACCCAGGTGTGCCCAGGTGTACCCCAGGTGTGCCCAGGTGTGTGCCCAGGTGTGCCCACCTCTCTCGATGCTCTCAAACTCCTTCTCCTCTCCCGTCATGCGCGGGATGCGCGTGCAGGGGTGGGGGGAGCTGGTGGCCACCGCGTACACCTGGGGGGGGAGGGGACACCTCAGAGACCCCCCCCAGGACCCCCCAAAACCCCCCGGGACCCCCCAAAATCCTCCGGGACCCCCCCAAAATCCCCCGGGACCCCCCCAAAATCCTCCAGGACCCCCTCCGGGCCTCCCAACATCACCTGGGTTCCCCCCCGAGGCCACCGAAAATCCCCGACCAGGCACGTGTGGACTCTGTGTGCACCAGGTGAGTCCTGGGCGTGTCCCGGGTGTGCCCAGGTGTGCTCTGGGTGTGCCCAGGTGAGTCCTGGCCATACCCAGGTGTGCCCAGGTGTGTTCTAGGTATTTCCAGGTGTGTCCTGACCACACCCAGGTGTGCCCTGACCACACCCAGGTGTGCCCAGGTGTGTCCTGGCCATGCCCAGGTGCGTTCTGGCCGTGCCCAGTTGTGTTCTGTTGTGCCCAGGTGTGTTCTGGGTGTGCCCAGGTGTGTTCTGGCACGCCCAGGTGTGCCCAGCTGTGTCCTGACCACACCCAGGTGTGCCCAGATGTGTCCTGATCGTACCCAGGTGTGCCCAGGTGTGTCCTGACCATACCCAGGTATGCCCAGGTATGTCCTGATCGTACCCAGGTGTATTCTGGCCATGCCCAGGTGTGCTCTGCCTGTGCCCAGGTGTGTCCTGGCTGTGTCCAGGTGCGTCCTGGCTCTGCCCAGGTGTGCCCAGGTGTGTTCTGGCTGTGCCCAGCTATGCCCAGGTGTGTTCTGGCTGTGCCCAGGTGTGTCCTGACCGTACCCAGGTGTGCTCTGCCTGTGCCCAGGTGTGTCCTGGCTGGGTCCAGGTGTGTCCTGGCTCTGCCCAGGTGTGCCCAGGTGTGTTCTGGCTGTGCCGAGGTATGCCCAGGTGTGTTCTGGCTGTGCCCAGGTGTGTCCTGACCGTACCCAGGTGTGCTCTGGCTGTGCCCAGGTGTGTCCTGACCGTACCCAGGTGTGCTCTGCCTGTGCCCAGGTGTGTCCTGGCTGGGTCCAGGTGTGTCCTGGCTCTGCCCAGGTATGCCCAGGTGTGTCCTGGCTGTGTCCAGGTATGCCCAGGTGTGTTCTGGCTGTGCCCAGATGTGCCCAGGTGTGCTCTGGCCGTGCCCAGGTGTGTCCTGACCGTGCCCAGGTGTGCCCAGGTGTGTCCTGACCGTGCCCAGGTGTGCCCAGGTGTGCCCCCGGCCCCGCCCACCTTGGACTCCACGTGGTAGGCGACGTAGTGGGCGGTGCAGCGCAGGGGGATCTTCCGCACGGGCCAGGGCGCGTCGTAGGACAGGTACGCGGGGAGCACGCTGATCCTCAGCTCACCCTGACCCCAAAACACCCCAAAATCACCCCAAAATGGCTCAGGTGTGTCACAGCACAGGTACAGGGGGTACACGCTGATCCTCAGCTCACCCTGACCCCAAAACACCCCAAAATCACCCCAAAATGGCTCAGGTGTGTCACAGCACAGGTACAGGGGAGCACGCTGATCCTCAGCTCACCCTGACCCCAAAACACCCCAAAATCACCCCAAAATGGCTCAGGTGTGTCACAGCACAGGTACAGGGGAGCACGCTGATCCTCAGCTCACCCTGACCCCAAAACACCCCAAAATCACCCCAAAATGGCTCAGGTGTGTCACAGCACAGGTACAGGGGGTACACGCTGATCCTCAGCTCACCCTGACCCCAAAACACCCCAAAATCACCCCAAAATGGCTCAGGTGTGTCACAGCACAGGTACAGGGGAGCACGCTGATCCTCAGCTCACCCTGACCCCAAAACACCCCAAAATCACCCCAAAATGGCTCAGGTGTGTCACAGCACAGGTACAGGGGAGCACGCTGATCCTCAGCCCACCCTGACCCCAAAACACCCCAAAATCACCCCAAAATCACCCCAAAACGGCTCAGGTGTGCCACAGCACAGGTACGCGGGGAGCACGCCGATCCTCAACTCACCCTGACCCCAAAACACCCCAAAATCATCCCAAAATCACCCCAAAATGGCTCAGGTGTGTCACAGCACAGGTACAGGGGGTACACGCTGATCCTCAGCTCACCCTGACCCCAAAACACCCCAAAATCACCCCAAAATGGCTCAGGTGTGTCACAGCACAGGTACAGGGGGTACACGCTGATCCTCAGCTCACCCTGAAACCCCAAAACATCCCAAAATCACCCCAAAATGGCTCAGGTGTGTCACAGGACAGGTACAGGGGAGCACACTGATCCTCAGCTCACCCTGACCCCAAAACACCCCAAAATCATCCCAAAATCACCCCAAAATGGCTCAGGTGTGTCACAGCACAGGTACAGGGGGTACACGCTGATCCTCAGCTCACCCTGACCCCAAAACACCCCAAAATCACCCCAAAATGGCTCAGGTGTGTCACAGCACAGGTACAGGGGGTACACGCTGATCCTCAGCTCACCCTGACCCCAAAACACCCCAAAATCACCCCAAAATGGCTCAGGTGTGTCACAGCACAGGTACGCGAGGAGCACGCTGATCCTCAGCTCACCCTGACCCCAAAACACCCCAAAATCACCCCAAAATGGCTCAGGTGTGTCACAGCACAGGTACAGGGGAGCACGCTGATCCTCAGCTCACCCTGACCCCAAAACACCCCAAAATCACCCCAAAATGGCTCAGGTGTGTCACAGCACAGGTACAGGGGGTACACGCTGATCCTCAGCTCACCCTGACCCCAAAACACCCCAAAATCACCCCAAAATGGCTCAGGTGTGTCACAGCACAGGTACAGGGGAGCACGCTGATCCTCAGCTCACCCTGACCCCAAAACACCCCAAAATCACCCCAAAATCACCCCAAAATGGCTCAGGTGTGTCACAGCACAGGTACAGGGGGTACACGCTGATCCTCAGCTCACCCTGACCCCAAAACACCCCAAAATCACCCCAAAATGGCTCAGGTGTGTCACAGCACAGGTACAGGGGGTACACGCTGATCCTCAGCTCACCCTGACCCCAAAACACCCCAAAATCACCCCAAAATGGCTCAGGTGTGTCACAGGACAGGTACAGGGGAGCACGCTGATCCTCAGCTCACCCTGACCCCAAACACCCCAAAATCACCCCAAAATTACCCCAAATTTACCCCAAAAATGGATCCGGCACCCCAAAAAACCCTGAGCCTTAATTCAGCCTAAAACAGCCCAAAATTACCCCAAAATGGGTCAGGGCCCTGTTCAGGTGCCCCCCCAGGTGTGCCCAGGTGTGCCCACCTGGCGGTTGAAGCACAGGAAGCCCTTGGGGCAGTACAGACCCTCCCCAGGTGTGCCCAGGTGTTCCCAGGTGTGCCCAGGTGTGCTCACCTGGCGGTTGAAGTACAGGAAGCCCTTGGGGCAGTACAGACCCTCCCCAGGTGTGCCCAGGTGTGCTCACCTGGCGGTTGAAGTACAGGAAGCCCTTGGGGCAGTTGACGTTGTGGAAAGGTGCGAAGGACTCCACGGGGCCGTCGATGCCCATGGGGTGCAGCCGCAGCGCCCCCCGGCCCGTCAGCAGCACCCAGTGCGGGGAGGGGCCGCAGATGAACACCTGCGCAGGTGAGGGACAGGTGAGGGACACCTGGGGATGGGGACAGGGACACCCAGAGACCCCCGGGAGTGGGGACAGGGACAGCCAGAGACCCCATCAGCAGCACCCAGTGCGGGGAGGGGCCGCAGATGAACACCTGCGCAGGTAAAGGACAGGTGAGGGACACCTGGGGACACCTGAGGATGGGGACAGGGACAGCCAGGGACCCCTGGGAGTGGGAGACTCAGAGCCCCCCCGGCCTGTCAGCACCCAGCGTGGGGAGTGGCTGCAGGTGAACACCTGGGACAGGTGAGGGACAGGTGAGGGACACCTGGGGATGGGGACAAGGACACCCAGGGACCCCTGGGAGTGGGGACAGGGACAGCCAGAGACCCCATCAGCAGCACCCAGTGCGGGGAGGGGCCGCAGATGAACACCTGCGCAGGTAAAGGACAGGTGAGGGACACCTGGGGACACCTGGGGATGGGGCATTCAGAGGCCCCCGGCCCGTCAGCAGCACCCAGTGAGGGCACAGGGTGCAGGTGAACACCTGGGACAGGTGAGGGACACCTGGGGATGGGGACAGGGACAGCCAGAGACCCCATCAGGAGCACCCAGTGCAGGGAGGGGCCGCAGGTGAACACCTGCACAGGTGAGGGACACCTGGGGACACCTGGGGACACCTGGGAGTGGGGACAGATTTGGAGTCCCTCCCTGGTTTTGGGGTCCCTCCCCCCATGGATTTGGGGTCCCCGGTGGGTTTTGGGGTCCCACTCCCCATTGATTTGGGGTGTCCCCCCATAGATTTGGGGTCCCTCCCCATAGATTTGAAGTCCCTCCCCATGGATTTGGGGTCCCCCCCCATAGATTTGGGGTCCCTCCCCACAGATTTGAAGTCCGTCCCCATAGATTTGGGGTCCCCGGTGGGTTTTGGGGTCCCACTCCCCATTGATTTGGGGTGTCCCCCCATAGATTTGGGGCCCCACTCCCCATAGATTTGGGGTCCCCGGTGGGTTTTTGGAGCCCCTCCCCATAGATTTGGGGTCCCTTCCCATGGATTTGGAGCCCCTTCCCATAGATTTGGGGTCCCTTCCCATAGATTTGGGGTCCCTCCCCATGGATTTGGGGTCCCCCCCCATAGATTTGGGGTCCCTTCCCATGGATTTGGGGTCCCACCCCGTAGATTTGGAGCCCCCCCCCATAGATTTGGGGTCCCTTCCCATGGATTTGGGGTCCCACCCCATAGATTTGGGGTCCCACCCCCCATGGATTTGGGGTCCCACCCCCCAGATTTGGGTTCCCTGGCAGTTTTGGGGTCCGACCTCTGATGAATTCGGAGTCCCCGCGGGATTTTGGGGTCCCACCCCCGATGGATTTGGGTTCCCTGGCAGTTTTCAGGGTCCCACTCCCCATAGATTTGGGGTCCCACCCCCCAGATTTGGGTTCCCTGCCGTTTTTGGGGTCCCACCCCCGATGGATTTGGGGTCCCGGCGGGATTTTGGGGTCCCACCCCCGAAGGATTCGGGGTCCTTGCCCGTTTTGGGCTCCCACCCCTGATGGATTCGGGGTCCCCGTGGGTTTTTGGGGTGCCACCCCCCAGATTTGGGTTCCCTGCCGTTTTTGGGGTCCCACCCCCAATGGATTCGGGGTCCCTGCCCATTTTGGGCTCCCACCCCCGAAGGATTTGGGGTCCCGGCGGGATTTTGGGGTCCCACCCCTATGGATTCAGGGTCCCCGTGGGATTTTGGGGTCCCACCCCCCAGATTTGAGTTCCCTGGCAGTTTTGGGGTCCCACATCCCACAGATTTTGGCTTCCCTGCCATTTTTGGGGTCCCACCCCCGATGGATTCGGGGTCCCCGTGGGATTTTGGGGTCCCACCCCCCAGATTTGGTTTCCCTGCCGTTTTCGGGGTCCCACCCCTGATGGATTTGGGGTCCCCACGGGATTTTGGGGTCCCACCCCTGATGGATTTGGGGTCCCCGCGGGTTTTTGGGGTCCCACCCCCCAGATTTGGGTTCCCTGCCGTTTTTGGGGTCCCACCCCTGATGGGTCCGGGGTCCCCGTGGGATTTTGGGGTCCCACCCCCCAGATTTGGTTTCCCTGCCGTTTTTGGGGTCCCACCCCCGATGGATTTGGGGTCCCCGTGGGATTTTGGGGTCCCACCCCCCAGATTTGAGTTCCCTGCCGTTTTTGGGGTCCCACCCCTGATGGGTCTGGGGTCCCCGTGGGATTTTGGGGTCCCACCCCCCAGATTTGGTTTCCCTGCCCGTTTTGGGCTCCCAGCCCCGATGGATTTGGGGTCCCCGCGGGTTTTTGGGGTCCCACCCCCCAGATTTGGTTTCCCTGCCCGTTTTGGGCTCCCAGCCCCGATGGATTTGGGGTCCCCGCGGGATTTTGGGGTGCCTCACCCCTGAGTAGCCGTAGATGTCGTGGAAGGGGCGGAACCGCGCCACGCGGCCCCGGGGCCCCCCCGGCTCCTCGGGGGTCCCGCCCGGAGCCCCCCCGGGAGCCGCCCCCGGCCCCTCCGGCTTCTTCCGCGACGGCTTCGGCTTCTTCTCCCGGAAATTGATCCCGTGCGGCACCTGGGCCACGCCCGGAGCGGGGTTTGGGGTGAGGGACCCCCCCCAAAAAATCCCCCTGGGGCTCCCCAAAAAATCCTCCCGGAGCACCCCCAAAAATCCTCCCCAAATTCCCGCGGAGCCACCCAAAAAATCCTCCACAAATCCCCCCAGAGCCCCCCAAAAAATCCTCCACAAATCCCCCCAGAGCCCCCCAAAAAATCCTCCCCAAATCCCCCCAGAGCCCCCCAAAAAATCCTCCACAATTCCCCCGGAGCCACCCAAAAAATCCTCCCCAAATCCCCCCAGAGCCCCCCAAAAAATCCTCCACAATTCCCCCGGAGCCACCCAAAAAATCCTCCCCAAATCCCCTTGGAGCCACCCAAAAATCCTCCCCAAATCCCCCCAGAACCACCCAAAAAATCCTCCCGGAGCACCCCCAAAAATCCTCCCCAAATCCCCCCAGAGCCACCCAAAAAATCCTCCACACATCCCCCCAGAGCCCCCCAAAAAATCCTCCCCAAATCCCCCCAAAAAATCCTCCCGGAGCACCCCCAAAAATCCTCCCCAAATTCCTGTGGAGCCACCCAAAAAATCCTCCACAAATTCCCCCAGAGCCGCCCAAAAAATCCTCCCCAAATCCCCCCGGAGCCACCCAAAAATCCTCCCCAAATCCCCCCAGAGCCCCCCAAAAAATCCTCCACAATTCCCCCGGAGCCCCCCAAAAAATCTTCCCCAAATCCCCCCCGGAGCCCCCCAAAATTCTTCCAAAAATCCCCCCGGAGCCCCCCAAAAAATCCTCCCGGAGCAACCCCAAAAATCCTCCAAAAATCCCCCCAGAGCCACCCAAAAAATCTTCCCCAAATCCCCCCAGAGCCCCCCAAAAAATCCTCCCGGAGCACCCCCAAAAATCCTCCCCAAATCCCCCCAGAGCCCCCCAAAAAATCCTCCACAATTCCCCCGGAGCCCCCCAAAAAATCCTCCCCAAATCCCCCCTGGAGCCCCCCAAAAAATCCTCCCGGAGCCCCCCAAAAAATCTTCCCCAAAATCCCCCTGGAGCTGCCCAAATACCTCTGAAGCCGCCCAAAAAATCCTCCCGGAGCCCCCCAAAAAATCCTCCCAAATCCCCCCAGAGCCTCCCAAAAATATTCCCCAAATCCCCCTGGGGCTCCCTCAAAAATCTTCCGCAAATCCCCCCAGAGCCCCCCAAAAAATTCTCCCCAAATCCCCCCGGAACTGCCAAAAAAATCCTCCCCAAATACCCCTGGAGCCCCCCAGAAAATCCTCCTGGAGCCCCCCAAAAAATCCTCCTGGAGACCCCCAAAAATCCTCCCCAAATACCCCTGGAGCCCCCCAGAAAATCCTCCTGGAGCACCCCAAAAAATCCTCCCAGAGCCCCCCAAAATTCCTCCCGGAGACCCCCAAAAATCCTCCCCAAATCCTCCCGGAGCCCCCCAAAAAATCCTCCTTGAGCCCCCCAAAAAATTCTCCCCAAATCCCCCCAAGAGCCTTCCCAAAATCCCCCCCAGATTCTCCCAAATACCTCCGGAGATTCCTGGAGTCCCCCAAAATCCCCCCAAATCCCCCCAGGGCCCCCCAAAATCCCCCCAAATCCCCCCAGGGCCCCCCAAAATCCCCCCAAACCCCTCTCACCTTGCGGAACCGAACCTTGAGGTTGCTCTGGCCCAGCTGGGAGTCGTGGGCAAAGGCCTCGTAGAGGAGCAGCTCCTGCTCCACGTGCACCTGGAACCCCAAAAACACACCTGGAACCCCAAAAATCCACCTGGAACCTCAAAAATCCACCTGGGAATGCCAAAAATCCACCCGGGAACCCCAAAAATCCACCTGGGAACCACAAAAATCCACCTGGGAACCCCAAAACAACACTGGGAACCCAAAAAAATCCATCTGAGAACCCAAAAAATCCACCTGGGAACAAAAAAATCCACCTGGGAGCCCCAAAAATCCACCTGGGAACCCCAAAAATCCACCTGGGATCCCCAAATCTGCCTGGTGTCCCTCTGAAACCACCATTGCCCCACCATTCCCAGTGCTCCCAGTGCCATTCCCAGCGCTCCCAGTGCCCCATTCCCAGTGCTCCCAGTGCCATTCCCAGTGCTCCGAGTGCCCCATTCCCAGTGCTCCCAGTGCCCCATTCCCAGTGCCCATCCCAGTGCCATTCCCAGTGCTCCCAGTGCTCCCAGTGCCCCATTCCCAGTGCTCCCAGTGCCCCATTCCCAGTGCCCATCCCAGTGCCATTCCCAGTGCTCCCAGTGCCCCATTCCCACTGATCCCAGTGCGCCATTCCCAGTGCTCCCAGTGCCATTCCCACTGATCCCAGTGCCATTCCCAGTGATCCCAGTGCGCCATTCCCAGTGCTCCCAGTGCTCCCAGTGCCCCATTCCCAGTGCTCCCAGTGCTCCATTCCCAATGCTCCCAGTGCCATTCCCAGTGCCCCATTCCCAGTGCCCCATTCCCAGTGCCCCATTCCCATCACTCCCAGTGCTCCCAGTTTGGCCAGTACCAGCAGGAAGGGGCGGCTCTGGGCGCGGCCCAGCCCCACCAGCAGCAGCTCCCGCACGTGGGGCAGCTCCCAGTGCTCCCAGTGCCCCATTCCCAGTGCTCCCAGTGCGCCATTCCCAGTGCTCCCAGTGCGCCATTCCCAGTGCTCCCAGTGCCCCATTCCCAGCGCTCCCAGTGCCCCATTCCCAGTGCTCCCAGCGCTCCCAGTGCTCCCAGTGCCATTCCCAGTGATCCCAGTGCACCATTCCCAGTGCTCCCAGTGCACCATTCCCAGTGCTCCCAGCGCTCCCAGTGCTCCCAGTGCTCCCAGTTTGGCCAGTACCAGCAGGAAGGGGCGGCTCTGGGCGTGGCCCAGCCCCACCAGCAGCAGCTCCTGCACGTGGGGCAGCTCCCAGTGCTCCCAGTGCCCCATTCCCAGTGCTCCCAGTGCTCCGAGTGCCCCATTCCCAGTGCTCCCAGTGCCATTCCCAGTGCTCCCAGTGCCCCATTCCCAGCGCTCCCAGTGCCCCATTCCCAGTGTTCCCAGTGCCCCATTCCCAGTGCTCCCAGTGCCATTCCCAGTGCTCCCAGTGCCCCATTCCCAGTGCTCCCAGTGCCCCATTCCCATCATTCCCATCACTCCCAGTGCTCCCAGTGCTCCCAGTTTGGGCAGTACCAGCAGGAAGGGGCGGCTCTGGGCGCGGCCCAGCCCCACCAGCAGCAGCTCCCGCATGTGGGGCAGCTCCCAGTGCTCCCAGTGCCCCATTCCCAGTGCTCCCAGTGCTCCCAGTGCCCCATTCCCAGTGCTCCCAGTGCTCCCAGTGCTCCCAGTGCCATTCCCAGTGCTCCCAGTGCCATTCCCATCATTCCCATCACTCCCAGCGCTCCCAGTGCTCCCAGTTTGGCCAGTACCAGCAGGAAGGGGCGGCTCTGGGCGCGGCCCAGCCCCACCAGCAGCAGCTCCCGCACGTGGGGCAGCTCCCAGTGCTCCCAGTGCCCCATTCCCAGTGCCCCATTCCCAGTGCCCCATTCCCATTCCCAGTGTCACTCCCAGCGCTCCCAGTGCTCCCAGTTTGGCCAGTACCAGCAGGAAGGGGCGGCTCTGGGCGCGGCCCAGCCCCACCAGCAGCAGCTCCCGCACGTGGGGCAGCTCCCAGTGCTCCCAGTGCCCCATTCCCAGTGCTCCCAGTGCCATTCCCAGTGCTCCCAGTGCCCCATTCCCAGTGCCCCATTCCCAGTGCTCCCAGTGCGCCATTCCCAGTGCTCCCAGTGCCCCATTCCCAGTGCTCCCAGTGCTCCCAGTGCTCCCAGTTTGGCCAGTACCAGCAGGAAGGGGCGGCTCTGGGCGCGGCCCAGCCCCACCAGCAGCAGCTCCCGCACGTGGGGCAGCTCCCAGTGCTCCCAGTGCCCCATTCCCAGTGCTCCCAGTGCTCCCAGTGCCCCATTCCCTGTGCTCCCAGTGCCCCATTCCCAGTGCTCCCAGTGCCATTCCCATCATTCCAATCACTCCCAGCGCTCCCAGTGCTCCCAGTTTGGCCAGTACCAGCAGCAAGGGGCGGCTCTGGGCGCGGCCCAGCCCCACCAGCAGCAGCTCCCGCATGTGGGGCAGCTCCCAGTGCTCCCAGTGCCCCATTCCCAGTGCTCCCAGTGCCCCATTCCCAGTGCTCCCAGTGCCCCATTCCCAGTGCTCCCAGTGCTCCGAGTGCCCCATTCCCAGTGCTCCCAGTGCCCCATTCCCAGTGCCCCATTCCCATTCCCAGTGTCACTCCCATCACTCCCAGTGCTCCCAGTTTGGGCAGTACCAGCAGGAAGGGGCGGCTCTGGGCGCGGCCCAGCCCCACCAGCAGCAGCTCCCGCACGTGGGGCAGCTCCCAGTGCTCCCAGTGCCCCATTCCCAGTGCTCCCAGTGCTCCCAGTGCCCCATTCCCTGTGCTCCCAGTGCCCCATTCCCAGTGCTCCCAGTGCCATTCCCATCATTCCAATCACTCCCAGCGCTCCCAGTGCTCCCAGTTTGGCCAGTACCAGCAGCAAGGGGCGGCTCTGGGCGCGGCCCAGCCCCACCAGCAGCAGCTCCCGCACGTGGGGCAGCTCCCAGTGCTCCCAGTGCCCCATTCCCAGTGCTCCCAGTGCCCCATTCCCAGTGCTCCCAGTGCCCCATTCCCATCATTCCCATCACTCCCAGCGCTCCCAGTGCTCCCAGTTTGGCCAGTGCCAGCAGCAAGGGGCGGCTCTGGGCGCGGCCCAGCCCCACCAGCAGCAGCTCCCGCACGTGGGGCAGCTCCCAGTGCTCCCAGTGCCCCATTCCCAGTGCTCCCAGTGCCCCATTCCCAGTGCTCCCAGTGCCATTCCCAGTGCTCCCAGCGCTCCCAGTGCTCCCAGTTTGGGCAGTACCAGCAGGAAGGGGCGGCTCTGGGCGCGGCCCAGCCCCACCAGCAGCAGCTCCCGCACATGGGGCAGCTCCCAGTGCTCCCAGTGCCCCATTCCCAGTGCTCCCAGTGCCATTCCCAGTGCTCCCAGTGCCATTCCCAGTGCTCCCAGTGCCCCATTCCCATCATTCCCATCACTCCCAGTGCTCCCAGTGCTCCCAGTTTGGGCAGTACCAGCAGGAAGGGGCGGCTCTGGGCGCGGCCCAGCCCCACCAGCAGCAGCTCCCGCACGTGGGGCAGCTCCCAGTGCTCCCAGTGCCCCATTCCCAGTGCTCCCAGTGCCCCATTCCCAGTGGTCCCAGTGCCATTCCCAGTGTCACTCCCAGTGCTCCCAGTGCTCCCAGTTTGGGCAGTACCAGCAGGAAGGGGCGGCTCTGGGCGCGGCCCAGCCCCACCAGCAGCAGCTCCCGCACGTGGGGCAGCTCCCGCTCTCCGCGCTCGTCCTTGCGGGGCTCGGCCGCCGGCTGCCCGAAGGAGGAATCCACCAGCACCCGCTGCCCCACCGGGAAGTTCTTCACCAGGAACACCAGGCGCCACTCGGGAACCTGGTAGATCTGCGTGGGGGCGGGAATTCCGGGAAAAAAAACGGGAAAAGTGGGAATTGCGGCAGGGAAAACCCACGGGGATTCTGGCGGGAGAATAAAAACCGCGGAGGGGAAGCGACGGGAGTTGTGGGGGGGTGAGGGGGGAATGGGAATTGCAGCAGGAAAAACTGCAAATGGGATTGGGAGTTCTGAAAGGAAAGCAATGGGAATTCCAGCAGGGAAACAATGGGAATTCCAACAGGTAAACAATGGGAATTCTGGCAGGAAAACAATGGGAATTCCAACCGGAAACAATGGGAATTCCAGCAGGAAACAACGGGAATTCCAGCAGGAAAACAATGGGAATTCCAGCAGGAATACAATGGGAATTCCAGAGGGAAAACTATGGGAATTCCAACAGGTAAACAATGGGAATTCTAAAAGGAAAATAATGGGAATTCCAACCAGAAACAATGGGAATTCTGGCAGGAAAACAATGGGAATTCCAGCAGGAAAGCAATGGGAATTCCAGCAGGAAAACAATGGGAATTCCAGCAGGAAACAATGGGAATTCCAGAGGGAAAACAATGGGAATTCCAGCAGGAAAACAATGGGAATTCCGGCAGGGAAACAATGGGAATTCTGGCAGGAAAACAATGGGAATTCTAGCAGGAAACAATGGGAATTCTGAAGGGAAAGCACTGGGAATTCTAGCAGGAAAAAAATGGGAATTCTGACAGGAAAACAACGGGAATTTAGGAGGGAAAAGGGATGGGGCACGGCCAGCGCTTCCTTCTGCCCTTCCCAGTTTTCCAGCCCCATCCCTGTACCCCTTCCCAGTGCTCCCAGTGCCATTCCCAGCACTCCCAGACTCATTCCCAGTATTCCCAGTGCCTCCCAGTCCCCCCAGTGCCCCCAGTCTCTCCCAGTCCCTCCCAGTTCCCCCCAGTCCCATTCCCAGTCCCCCCAGTGCCCCATTCCCAGTCCCATTCCCAGTCCCCCCAGTGCCCCAGCCCCATTCCCAGTACCCCCAGTCCCATTCCCAGTGCCCCCAGTGCCCCAGCCCCATTCCCAGTCTCCCCAGTCCCATTCCCAGTGCCCCATTCCCAGTGCCCCCAGTGCCCCAGCCCCATTCCCAGTCTCCCCAGCCCCATTCCCAGTCCCATTCCCAGTCCCCCAGTCCCCCCCAGCCCCATTCCCAGTCCCCCCAGCCACATTCCCAGTGCCCCCAGTGCCCCAGCCCCATTCCCAATACCCCCAGTCCCATTCCCAGTACCCCCAGCCCAATTCCCAGTCCCATTCCCAGTACCCCCAGCCCCATTCCCAGCCCCATTCCCAGTGCCCCAGCCCCATTCCCAGTGCCCCATTCCCAGTCCCTCCCAGTCCCCCCAGCCCCATTCCCAATACCCCCAGCTCCATTCCCAGTCCCATTCCCAGTCCCCCCAGTGCTCCCAGTGCCCCATTCCCAGTCTCCCCAGCCCCATTCCCAGTCCCATTCCCAGTCCCCCAGTCCCTCCCAGCCCCATTCCCAGTCCCCCCAGCCACATTCCCAGTACCCCCAGTCCCATTCCCAGTACCCCCAGCCCAATTCCCAGTCCCATTCCCAGTACCCCCAGCCCCACTCCCAGTCCCATTCCCAGTGCCCCAGCCCAATTCCCAGCCCCATTCCCAGCCCCATTCCCAGTCCCAGCCCCATTCCCAGTCCCTCCCTGTCCCCCCAGTCCCCCCAGCCCTATTCCCAGTGCCCCAGCCCCACTCCCAGTCCCCCCAGCCCCATTCCCAGTGCCCCCAGTGCCCCAGCCCCATTCCCAGTCCCCCCAGTCCCCCCCAGTCCCATTCCCAGTGCCCCCAGTGCCCCAGCCCCATTCCCAGTCCCCCCCAGTCGCATTCCCAGTCCCTCCCAGTGCTCCCAGTACCTCCATGTGGCCGTTCTCGCGGGCCAGCACGCACCAGTGCGAGGGCTCGGGGCTCAGCGGGGCCGGCTCGCGCTCGGGGGGCCCCGCCCGGCGCGGCTCCTCCCGGGGGGGCGAGCGGCCCGAGCCCCCCGAGTCCCCGTAGAGCATCTCCTCCTCATCATCCACCGAGCCACTGTGGGGAGACAGCAATGGCACACCTGGGTTACCTGGGCACACCTGAGTTACCTGGGCACACCTGAGTTACCTGGGACACCCCTGGGATACACCTGGGATAGACCCGGGACACCCCTGGAAACCCCCCCAGTCCCCGTAGAGCATCTCCTCCTCATCATCCACTGAGCCATTGTGGGGACACGGGCACACCTGAGTTACCTGGGCACACCTGAGTTACCTGGGCACACCTGGGATACACCTGGGATAGACCTGGACACCCCTGGAAACCCCCCCAGTCCCCGTAGAGCATCTCCTCCTCATCATCCACTGAGCCATTGTGGGGACATGGGCACACCTGAGTTACCTGGGCACACCTGGGATACACCTGGGCACACCTGAGTTACCTGGGATACACCTGGGATACACCTGGGCACACCTGGGATACACCTGGGACACACCTGGAAACCCCCCCAGTCCCCATAGAGCATCTCCTCCTCATCATCCACCGAGCCATTGTGGGGACACGGGCACACCTGAGTTACCTGGGCACACCTGGGATACACCTGGGCAGACCTGGGATACACCTGGGACACCCCTGGAAACCCCCCCAGTCCCTGTAGAGCATCTCCTCCTCATCATCCACCGAGCCACTGTGGGGACATGGGCACACCTGAGTTACCTGGGCACACCTGGGATACACCTGGGCACACCTGAGTTACCTAGGCACACCTGGGATACACCTGGGCACACCTGAGTTACCTGGGCACACCTGGGATACACCTGGGACACCCCTGGAAACCCCCCCAGTCCCCGTAGAGCATCTCCTCCTCATCATCCACCGAGCCACTGTGGGGACATGGGCACACCTGAGTTACCTGGGCACACCTGGGATACACCTGGGCACACCTGGGTACACTTGGGATACACCTGGGATAGACCTGGGCACACCTGGGTACACCTGGGATAGACCTGGGCACACCTGGAATAGATCTGGGACAGACCTGGGATACATCTGGTCACAACTGGGATAGACCTGGGGTACACCTGGGGCACACCTGAGCACACCTGGATACACTTGAGAACATCCCTGGGGATACAACCGGGAACACCTGGAGACTGGGGACACCTGGGGATACCTTGGGGACATCTGGGGACACCTTAGGGACATCTGGGGATTCCTGGGGACACCTGGGGGACACCCTGGGGACACCTTTGGGACACCTGAGAACATCCCCGGACACACAACCGGGAACACCTGGACACTGGGGACACCTGGGCACCTTGTGACCCACCTGAGGTCCTGGATGAGGGTCTCGGCCTCGGCGTGGGGGCGGGGCGGGGGCTCCTCGCGGGGGGCGCGGCTCTCGGTGGTGAACATTCCGGAAAGGTCCCGGTACAGGCACAGCGCTGTCACCCGCGAGGGCTGCAGGGGACATTGGGGACATCAGTGGGGACATTGGGGACATTGGGGACATCAATGGGGACACTGAGAACATTCCGGAAAGGTCCCGCTGTCACCCGCGAGGGCTGCAGGGGACATTGGGGACATCAGTGGGGACATTGGGGACATCAATGGGGACATCAATGGGGACATTGGGGACATTGGGGACATCAATGGGGACATTGGGGACATTGGGGACACTTTGGTACAGGCACAGCGCTGTCACCCGCGAGGGCTGCAGGGGACATTGGGGACATCAATGGGGACATTGGGGACATCAATGGGGACATCAATGCGGACACTGGGGACATTCCGGAAAGGTCCCGGTACAGGCACAGCGCTGTCACCCGCGAGGGCTGCAGGGGACATTGGGGACATCAGTGGGGACATTGGGGACATTGGGGACATCCTGGTACAGGCACAGCGCTGTCACCCAGGTGGGCTGCTGGGGACATTGGGGGGATATTGGGGATATGGGGACACTGGGGACATTTGGGACAGTGGGGGTGTTAGGGACACTGGAGACACTGGGGACAGCAGGGACATCAGGGACATTGGGGGTGTTAGGGACACTGGGGACACTGGAAGGACACTGGGGACATTTGGGACACTGAGAACATTCTGGAAAGGTCCTGGTACAGGCACAGCGCTGTCACCCATGACAGCGGCCTGAGGACATCACTGGGGACACCGGTGCCACTCACGTGTGACACGGGTGGCCGCAGCAGGGCCAGGTGAGGTTGGGGACACTCGGGGATGGTTAGGAGGAGTTGGGGACACAGTGACACTCACGTGTGACACGGGTGGCCACAACAGGGACAGTCAGGGATGGTTGGGGACACAGGTGACACAGTGCCACTCACGTGTGACACGGGTGGCCGCAGCAGGGACAGTAAGGGATGGTTGGGTTGGGTTAGGAAGGGTTGGGGACACAGGTGACACAGTGCCACTCACGTGTGACACGGGTGGCCGCAGCAGGGCCAGGTGAGGTTGGGGACACTCGGGGATGGTTAGGAGGAGTTGGGGACACCGGTGGCACTCACGTGTGACACGGGTGGCCGCAACAGGGCCAGGCGGGGTTGGGGACACTCAGGGATGGTTGGGTTGGGTTAGGAAGGGTTGGGGACACCGGTGACACTCACGTGTGACACGGGTGGCCGCAGCAGGGCCAGGCGTGGGGCGCGCCCGCCGTAGGTGTCCCCCTTGAGGGTGAAGGTGGCCAGGTGGCCGTCGGCGCTGAGCAGCACCCCGAAGGGATCGGCCACGGCGCAGTGCACGATGGGAGAGCCCAGGTCCACGGGGACAAAGTGCAGCTGGGTCACTGCGGGGACAGCAGTGTCACAGCAGTGTCACAGCAGTGTCACAGCCCTGTCACATCACCCCTGTGTCACCCAAACCCACGGGGACAAAGTGCAGCTGGGTCACTGCGGGGACAGCAGTGTCACAGCAGTGTCACAGCAGTGTCACAGCCCTGTCACATCACCCCTGTGTCACCCAAGCCCACGGGGACAAAGTGCAGCTGGGTCACTGGGAGGGGACAGCAGTGTCACAGCAGTGTCATAGCAGTGTCACACCCCCTGTGTCACCCCAAATCTATGGGGACAAAGTGCAGCTGGGTCACTGCGGGGACAGCAGTGTCACAGCAGTGTCACAGCAGTGTCACAGCCCTGTCACATCACCCCTGTGTCACCCAAACCCACGGGGACAAAGTGCAGCTGGGTCACTGCGGGGACAGCAGTGTCACAGCAGTGTCACAGCAGTGTCACAGCCCTGTCACATCACCCCTGTGTCACCCAAGCCCACGGGGACAAAGTGCAGCTGGGTCACTGGGAGGGGACAGCAGTGTCACAGCAGTGTCATAGCAGTGTCACACCCCCTGTGTCACCCCAAATCTATGGGGACAAAGTGCAGCTGGGTCACTGTGGGGACAGCAGTGTCACAGCAGTGTCACAGCAGTGTCACACCCCCTGTGTCACCCAAACCCACGGGGACAAAGTGCAGCTGGGTCACTGTGGGGACAGCAGTGTCACAGCAGTGTCACAGCAGTGTCACACCCCCTGTGTCACCCAAACCCACGGGGACAAAGTGCAGCTGGGTCACTGGGAGGGGACAGCAGTGTCACAGCAGTGTCACAGCAGTGTCACACCCCCTGTGTCACCCCAAACCCACGGGGACAAAGTGCAGCTGGGTCACTGTGGGGACAGCAATGTCACAGCAGTGTCACCATGGGGTCACAGCAGTGTCACAGCAGTGTCACCATGGGGTCACAGCAGTGTCACAGCAGTGTCACAGCCCCTGTGTCACCCAAACCCACGGGGACGAAGTGCAGCTGGGTCACTGTGGGGACAGCAGTGTCACAGCAGTGTCACAGCAGTGTCACACCCCCTGTGTCACCCAAACCCACGGGGACAAAGTGCAGCTGGGTCACTGTGGGGACAGCAGTGTCACAGCAGTGTCACCATGGGGTCACAGCCCTGTCACATCACCCCTGTGTCACCCCAGGTCCACGGGGACAAAGTGCAGCTGGGTCACTGGAAGGGGACAGCAGTGTCACAGCAGTGTCACAGCAGTGTCACATCACCCCTGTGTCACCCCAGGTCCACGGGGACAAAGTGCAGCTGGGTCACTGCGGGGACAGCAGTGTCACAGCAGTGTCACAGCAGTGTCACAGCCCTGTCACATCACCCCTGTGTCACCCCAAACCCATGGGGACAAAGTGCAGCTGGGTCACTGCGGGGACAGCAGTGTCACAGCAGTGTCACAGCCCTGTCACATCACCCCTGTGTCACCCAAACCCACGGGGACAAAGTGCAGCTGGGTCACTGTGGGGACAGCAGTGTCACAGCAGTGTCACAGCAGTGTCACACCCCCTGTGTCACCCAAACCCACGGGGACAAAGTGCAGCTGGGTCACTGCGGGGACAGCAGTGTCACAGCAGTGTCACAGCAGTGTCACAGCCCTGTCACATCACCCCTGTGTCACCCAAACCCACGGGGACAAAGTGCAGCTGGGTCACTGCGGGGACAGCAGTGTCACAGCAGTGTCACAGCAGTGTCACACCCCCTGTGTCACCCAAACCCACGGGGACAAAGTGCAGCTGGGTCACTGCGGGGACAGCAGTGTCACAGCAGTGTCACAGCCCTGTCACATCACCCTTGTGTCACCCCAAACCCACGGGGACAAAGTGCAGCTGGGTCACTGTGGGGACAGCAATGTCACAGCAGTGTCACCATGGGGTCACAGCAGTGTCACAGCAGTGTCACAGCAGTGTCACAGCCCTGTCACATCACCCCTGTGTCACCCAAACCCACGGGGACAAAGTGCAGCTGGGTCACTGCGGGGACAGCAATGTCACAGCAGTGTCACCATGGGGTCACAGCAGTGTCACAGCAGTGTCACAGCCCCTGTGTCACCCAAGCCCACGGGGACAAAGTGCAGCTGGGTCACTGGGAGGGGACAGCAGTGTCACAGCAGTGTCACAGCAGTGTCACATCACCCTTGTGTCACCCCAAACCCACGGGGACAAAGTGCAGCTGGGTCACTGTGGGGACAGCAATGTCACAGCAGTGTCACCATGGGGTCACAGCCCTGTCACAGCAGTGTCACAGCAGTGTCACAGCCCTGTCACATCACCCCTGTGTCACCCAAACCCACGGGGACAAAGTGCAGCTGGGTCACTGGGAGGGGACAGCAGTGTCACAGCAGTGTCACCATGGGGTCACAGCCCTGTCACATCACCCCTGTGTCACCCCAGGTCCACGGGGACAAAGTGCAGCTGGGTCACTGGGAGGGGACAGCAGTGTCACAGCAGTGTCACAGCCCTGTCACATCACCCCTGTGTCACCCAAACCCACGGGGACAAAGTGCAGCTGGGTCACTGGGAGGGGACAGCAGTGTCACAGCAGTGTCACAGCAGTGTCACCATGGGGTCACAGCCCTGTCACATCACCCCTGTGTCACCCCAGGTCCACGGGGACAAAGTGCAGCTGGGTCACTGGGAGGGGACAGCAGTGTCACAGCAGTGTCACAGCAGCGTCACAGCAGTGTCACATCACCCCTGTGTCACCCAAACCCACGGGGACAAAGTGCAGCTGGGTCACTGGGAGGGGACAGCAGTGTCACAGCAGTGTCACAGCAGCGTCACAGCAGTGTCACATCACCCCTGTGTCACCCAAACCCACGGGGACAAAGTGCAGCTGGGTCACTGCGGGGACAGCAGTGTCACAGCAGTGTCACAGCCCTGTCACATCACCCCTGTGTCACCCCAAACCCACGGGGACAGGAATGTCACAGCAGTGTCACAGCAGTGTCACAGCAGTGTCACAGCCCCTGTGTCACCTAAACCCACGGGGACAAAGTGCAGCTGGGTCACTGCAGGGACAGCAGTGTCACAGCAATGTCACAGCAGTGTCACAGCAGTGTCACATCAATGCCACCCCCAGGGTCACCTGTGTCACCCTCAATGTCACCTCATTGTCACTTCACCAGCAGGAACCCCCTACTGTCACTCCCGGTGTCACCTGCTGCTGTCACCTGTCACTCTCACGCTCAGGAACCACCCGGAGGTGCCACCCTGGTGTCACCTCTGCTGGTACCACCCCCTTGGTGTCACACCTGGGGACACCTGGGCCCCCATGTGATCCCCTGATGTCACTGCAGGTGTCCCCAGCTGTGTCCCTGTCCCCAGGTGTGTCCCTGTCCCCAGGTGTGTCCCAGGTGTGTCCCTGTCCCCAGGTGTCCCCAGGTGTGTCCCAGGTGTGTCACTCACCGCCCTGCAGCAGCCGCAGCCCCAGAGGTGACACCTGCACGATGAACTGGCCCTGGCCCAGGTGTGTCCCTGTCCCCAGGTGTGTCCCTGTCCCCAGGTGTGTCCCAGCTGTGTCCCTGTCCCCAGGTGTGTCCCAGGTGTGTCCCCAGGTGTGTCCCAGGTGTGTCACTCACCGCCCTGCAGCAGCTGCAGCCCCAGAGGTGACACCTGCACGATGAACTGGCCCTGGCCCAGGTGTGTCCCTGTCCCCAGGTGTGTCCCAGCTGTGTCCCTGTCCCCAGGTGTGTCCCCAGGTGTGTCCCCAGGTGTGTCCCAGGTGTGTCACTCACCGCCCTGCAGCAGCCGCAGCCCCAGAGGTGACACCTGCACGATGAACTGGCCCTGGCCCAGGTTCCCTGCGAACACGGTCGGGCCCTGCGTGGCGAAGCCGCTCGTGTCCAGCTCCAGGATCTCCTGGCCCGTCTGCAGGATCTGGGGACAGCGGGGACAGCGGGGACATTGGGGACACCGGGGACACCGGGGACAGCAGGGACAGCAGGGACACTGGGGACAGCAGGGACAGCAGGGACATTGGCGACACTGGGGACAGCGGGGACAGCGGGGACATTGGGGACACTGGGGACACTGGGGACAGCAGGGACAGCAGGACATTGGGGACACCGGGGACAGCAGGGACAGCGGGGACATCAGGGGACACCGGGGACACTGGGGACACTGGGGACACCAGGGACAGCAGGGACATTGGGGACACTGGGGACACTGGGGACACCGGGGACATCAGGGGACACTGGGGACACTGGGGACATTGGGGACATTGGGGACACCGGGGACACTGGGACCGGCAGGGACATTGAGGACACTGGGGACACCAGGGACACAGGGGACACTGGGGATGTGGCACCCACAGAGCCACCACAACATGGGTGCTGTCCCCAGGGAGGGACATGGGGACAGTGAGGGGACACTGGGCAGGGCCAGCCCCCAGGTGACCACAAATCCAGGTCACTGTCCCTTGGGGGGACACTAGGGACATCAGGGGACATTAGGGACATCAGGGGACACGGGGGACGTGGCACCCACAGAGCCACCACAACATGGGTGCTGTCCCCAAGGAGGGACATGGGGACAATAAGGGGACACTGTGGGGCACTGAACCCTGGATGTGGCACCCAGGGGAGTCCCCAAGATCATGTCACTGTCCCCACGATGGTCCCTGTCCCTCACCGTGGTGGAGCCCTCGCGGCTCAGGATGAGGAACCCGTGTCCCCATGTCCCCATGTCCCCATGATGTCCCCATGATGTCCCCATGATGTCCCCAATGTCCCCTCACCATGGTGGAGCCCTCACGGCTCAGGATGAGGAACCCCTGTCCCCATGATGTCCCCATGATGTCCCCGTGATGTCCCCAGTGTCCCTTCTCACCATGGTGGAGTCCTCGCGGCTCAGGATGAGGAACCCGTGTCCCCATGTCCCCAATGTCCCCGTGATGTCCCCAATGTCCCCAGTGTCCCTTCTCACCATGGTGGAGTCCTCGTGGCTCAGGATGAGGAACCCGTGTCCCCATGTCCCCAATGTCCCCGTGATGTCCCCAATGTCCCCGTGATGTCCCCAATGTCCCTTCTCACCATGGTGGAGTCCTCGCGGCTCAGGATGAGGAACCCGTGTCCCCATGTCCCCAATGTCCCCATGTCATCCCCGTGATGTCCCCAATGTCCCTTCTCACCATGGTGGAGTCCCCACGGCTCAGGATGAGGAACCCCTGTCCCCATGTCCCCAATGTCCCCGTGATGTCCCCAATATCCCCAGTGTCCCTTCTCACCATGGTGGAGTCCTCACGGCTCAGGATGAGGAACCCCTGTCCCCATGTCCCCAACATCCCCGTGATGTCCTCAATGTCCCTCACCATGGTGGAGCCCTCACGGCTCAGGATGAGGAACCCCTGTCCCCATGTCCCCAATGTCCCCGTGATGTCCCCAATGTCCCCAATGTCCCTTCTCACCATGGTGGAGTCCTCGCAGCTCAGGATGAGGAACCCCTGTCCCCATGTCCCCAAAATCCCCGTGATCTCCCCACTGTCCCTTCTCACCATGGTGGAGTCCTCACGGCTCAGGATGAGGAACCCGTGTCCCCATGTCCCCAATGATCCCCGTGATGTCCCCAATGTCCCCAATGTCCCTTCTCACCATGGTGGAGTCCTCACGGCTCAGGATGAGGAACCCCTGTCCCCATGTCCCCAATGTCCCCGTGATGTCCCCAATGTCCCCAGTATCCCTTCTCACCATGGTGGAGTCCTCGCGGCTCAGGATGAGGAACCCGTGTCCCCATGTCCCCAACATCCCCGTGATGTCCTCAATGTCCCTCACCGTGGTGGAGGCCTCGTGGCTCAGGATGAGGAACCCCTGTCCCCATGTCCCCAATGTCCCCGTGATGCCCCCAATGTCCCACTGTCCCTTCTCACCATGGTGGAGTCCTCGCGGCTCAGGATGAGGAACCCGTGTCCCCATGTCCCCAATGTCCCCGTGATGTCCCCAATGTCCCCAGTGTCCCTTCTCACCATGGTGGAGTCCTCGCGGCTCAGGATGAGGAACCCGTGTCCCCATGTCCCCAATGTCCCCATGTCATCCCCGTGATGTCCCCAATGTCCCTTCTCACCATGGTGGAGTCCTCGCGGCTCAGGATGAGGAACCCCTGTCCCCATGTCCCCAATGTCCCCATGTCATCCCCGTGATGTCCCCAATGTCCCTTCTCACCATGGTGGAGTCCTCGCGGCTCAGGATGAGGAACCCCTGTCCCCATGTCCCCAATGTCCCCGTGATGTCCCCAATGTCCCCAGTGTCCCTTCTCACCATGGTGGAGTCCTCGCGGCTCAGGATGAGGAAGCCGTGACGTTCCCCGTCCTCCTCAGAACTTTCCGGAGCCGCCGTCGCCGCCTCGGGCTCCGCGCTGGTCCCCGGGGCCACCTCGGGCTGTGGGGACAGAGCCTTGGTGGGGACAGGGGACACAGGGACAGGGGACATGGGGACATGGGGAGGACAGGGGGACATGGAGGGGACAAGGGGACATGGGAGGGGACAGGGCGACATTGGGACACAGGGACAGAGGGACATGGGATGAGAGGACATCAGGGGACACAGGGACACAGAGATGGGGACACAGGGATGGAATGACATGGCAGGGGGGACAGGGGGACATGGGGACACAGGGACAGGGGGACATGGGATGAGAGGACATCAGGGGACACAGGGACACAGAGATGGGGACACAGGGATGGAATGACGTGGCAGGGGGGACAGGGGGACATGGGGACACAGGGACAGGGGGACATGGGATGAGAAGACATCAGGGGACACAGTGACATGGCGGGTCACAAACAGGGGACACAGGGACACAGATGAGGGACACTGGGATGGCACAACATGGAGATGGGGGACATGGGGACACAGGGACAGGGGACAAGGAGGGGACAGAACGACATGGGGACACAGTGGGACAAGGGGAGGGAGACAGAAGGACGGGGGGGACAGGGGACAAGGGGAAGGGGGACAGGGACACATGAGAGGACACAGGGACACATGGGGACACAGAGATGGGGGTCACAAACAGGGGACACAGGGGGACATGGGGATGGCAGGGACAGGGGGACACAGGGAGGGTGACATGGGGACACAGGGAGGGTGACATGGGGACATAAGGGGACACGGGGACAGGGATGGGGACAGTGTGTGACACAGGGACACGAGGGGACACAGGGGCATGGTGACACAGGGAGGGTGACATGAGGGGACACAGGGACATGAATGGGGACAGTGACACAGGGAGTGTGACACAGGGACACGAGGGGACACAGGGATATGGTGATACAGGGAAAGTGACATGGGGACATGAGGGGACACAGGGACACGAATGGGGACAGTGATACAGGACACAGGGACAGGGATGGGGACACAGGGACGTGGTGACACGGGGGTGACATGGGGACACAGTGACACAGGGGGTTGACACAGTGGGTGACACAGGGACACAGTGACAGGGAGGGTGACACGGTGACATGGTGACACGGGGGTGACACGGGTTGACACGGGGTGACACGGGGACACGGTGACACAGGGGGTAACATGGGGACACAGGTGACACAGGGGAGTGACACAGGACACAGGTGACACAGGGAGGGTGACACAGGAACACGGTGACAAGGAAGGGTGACACAGGGACACAGTGACACAGGGACATAGGTGACACGGAGGGGTGACACAGGAAGGGTGACACAGGGACATGGTGACACAGGAGGGGTGACACAGGAGGGGTGACACAGGGACACAGGTGACACGGAGGGGTGACACGGGGACACGGTGACATGGGGACACGGTAACAGAGGAGAGGTGACACAGTGACACAGGTGACACGGAGGGGTGACACGGGAGTGACACAGGGACACGGTGACACAGGGGGGTGACACAGGGGGTGACACGGTGACACAGGGGGGTGACACAGGGACACAGGTGACACGGAGGGGTGACACGGGGACACAATGACACAGGGACATGGTGACACAAGAGGGGTGACATGGGGACACAGTGACACAGAGACATGGTGACACAGTGGGTGACACAGGTGACACAGGACGGGTGACACGGGGACACGGGCACCCACCTGTTCCCGCGGCGGGGGGCGCGGTGACCGTCCACATGTCGTAACAGCCGGGCAGCTCGAACGTGGTCACCACCTGCGGCCGGATGCTGCGCTGGGGACACCGACACCGTCAGGGACACCGACGGGGACAGGGACAGGGACGGGGACAGGGACGGGGACAGGGGACAGGGGACAAGGGACAGGGGACAGGGACAGGGCACAGGGGACAGGGACACCGACGGGGACAGGGACAGGGACAGGGACAGGGACGGGGACAGGGGACAGGGCACAGGGCACAGGGGACAGGGATGGTGGTCAGGGGACACCGACAGGGACAGGGGACAGGGACAGGGACAGGGACAGCGGTCAGGGGACAGGGACAGGGACGGGGACAGGGAGAGCGGTCAGGGGACACCAATGGGGACAGGGCACAGGGGACAGGGACAGGGACAGGGACAGGGGACAGGGAGTGTGGTCAGAGGACACCGACAGGGATGGGGACAGGGGACAGGGATTTCAGGGAGAGCGGTCAGGGGACACCAATGGGGACAGGGACAGGGATGGGGACAGGGACAGTGGTCAGAGGGACAGCAATGGGGACAGGGGACAGGGACAGTGGTCAGAGGGACAGCAATGGGGACAGGGACAGGGACAGTGGTCAGGGGGACACCCACAGGGACAAGGATGGGGACAGGGACAGAGGGGACAGGGGACAGGGATGGGGACAGGGACAGTGGTCAGAGGGACAAGGATGGGGACAGGGACAGGGGACAGGGACAGGGATGGGGACAGGGACAGATGGGACAGGGACAGCAGTCAGGGGTGCACCCCACACTTTTGGGGTGTCCCTGGGGGGTACAGGCGAGTTTTGGGGTACCCCATAGATTTTTGGGGTCTCCCTGGGGGTACAGGTGAGTTTTGGTGTGCACCCCATAGATTTTTGGGGTGCCCCTGGGGGGTACAGGCGGATTTTGGGGTGTACCCCACAGTTTTGGGATGTCCCTGGGGGGGTACAGGCAGATTTTGGGGTGTACCCCACAGTTTTGGGATGTCCCTGGGGGGTACAGGCAGGTTTTGGGGTGCACCCCACAGTTTTGGGGTGTCCCTGGGGGGTACAGGCAGGTTTTGGGGTGCACCCCACAGTTTTGGGGTGTCCCTGGGGGGGTACAGGCGGGTTTTGGGGTGTCCCTGGGGGGTACAGGTGGTTTTTGGGGTGTCCCTGGGGGGTACAGGTGAGTTTTGGGGTGCACCCCACACTTTTGGGGTGTCCCTGGGGGGGTACAGGTGGTTTTTGGGGTGTCCCTGGGGGGTACAGGCGCTCCCCAGACTTTGGGGTCACCCTGGTTCACCCCAGCCCTGCTCTGGCACCGGGATCGGCCCCCCGGGAACCTCCCGCGGGGGGACTGGGCGGTGCGGGGGGGTTTGGGGTTTTGGGGTTTTGGGGTTCAGAGGGGTTTGGGGTTTGTGGGGTTCAGGGGGAATTTGGAGTTTTGGGGGGTTCAGGGGGGGTTGGGGTTTGTGGGGTTCAGGGGGGAATTTGGGGTTTTGGGGTTCGGGGGGTTTGTGGTTCTGTGGGGATTTGGGGCTTTGGGGTTCAGGGGGGTTTGTGGGGTTCAGGGGGAAATTTGGGGTTTGTGGGGGGTTCAAAGGGGGTTTGGGGTTTGTGGGTTTCAGGGAGGAATTTTGGGTTTTGGGGTTCGGGGGGCTTTGGGGTTTGTGGGGTTCAGGGGGGTTTGGGGTTTGTGGGGTTCAGGGGGAAATTTGGGGTTTTGGGGTTCAGGGGGAAATTTGGGGTTTTGGGGCTCAGGGGGGTTTGGGGTTTGTGGGGTTCAGGGGGAAATTTGGGGTTTTGGGGTTCAGAGGGGTTTGGGGTTTGTGGGGTTCAGGGGGGTTTGGGGGGTTCAGGGGGAAATTTGGGATTTTGGGGTTCCGGGGGAAATTTGGGGTTTTGGGGGGTTCAGGGGGGTTTGGGGTTTGTGGGGTTCAGGGGGAAATTTGGAGTTTTGTGGGGTTCAGGGGGGTTTGGGGTTTGTGGGGTTCAGGGGGAAATTTGGGGTTTTGTGGGGTTCAGGGGGGTTTGTGGGGTTCAGGGGGAAATTTGGGGGTTTGGGGTTCAGGGGGAAATTTGGGGGTTTGGGGGGTTCAGGGGGGTTTGGGGTTTGTGGGGTTCAGGGGGAAATTTGGAGTTTTGTGGGGTTCAGGGGGGTTTGGGGTTTGTGGGGTTCAGGGGGAAATTTGGGGTTTTGTGGGGTTCAGGGGGGTTTGGGGTTTGTGGGGTTCAGGGGGGTTTGGGGGGTTCAGGGGGAAATTTGGGGTTTTGGGGTTCCGGGGGAAATTTGGGGTTTTGGGGGGTTCAAAGGGGGTTTGGGGTTTGTGGGGTTCGGGGGGAAATTTGGGGTTTTGGGGTTCAGAGGGGTTTGGGGTTTTGGGGGGTTCAGGGGGAAATTTGGGGTTTTGGGCTTCAGGGATTTGCGGTTCTGGGAGGATTTGGGGTTTTGGGGTTCAGGGGGGTTTGTGGGGTTCAGGGGGAAATTTGGGGGTTTGGGGTTCAGGGGGAAATTTGGGGGTTTGGGGAGTTCAGGGGGGTTTGGGGTTTGTGGGGTTCAGGGGGAAATTTGGGGTTTTGGGGTTCAGGGGGGTTTGGGGTTTGTGGGGTTCAGGGAGGAATTTTGGGTTTTGGGGTTCGGGAGGCTTTGGGGTTTGTGGGGTTCAGGAGGGCTTGGGGTTTTGGGGTTCAGGGGGAAATTTGGGGTTTTGGGGTTCCGGGGGAAATTTGGGGTTTTGGGGAGTTCAGGGGGGTTTGGGGTTTGTGGCGTTCAGGGGCAAATTTGGGGTTTTGGGATTCAGGGGGTTTGCGGTTCTGTGGGGATTTGGGGTTTTGGGGTTCAGGGGGGTTTGTGGGGTTCAGGGGGAAATTTGGGGTTTTGGGGTTCAGGGGGATTTGGGGTTTTGGGGTTCAGGAGGGTTTGGGGTTTGTGGGGTTCAGGGGGAATTTGGGGTTTTGGGGTTCAGGGGATTTGGGGTAAAAGGGGGGTTTTGGGGGTTCAGGGGGGTCGGGGGTTTTTGGGGTTCACAGAGAAATTTGTTGTTTTGGGGTTCAGGGGGGCGTTTGGGAATCGGAGGGGTCTCAGGGGTGGTTTTGGGGTGCCCAGGTGAGTTTTTGGGGGTTTTTGGGGTACCTGCAGCACGGTCAGCGCCCCGTTCTTGCCGTACCCCGAGCACAGGGGTGGTTTTGGGGTTCAGGGATGTTTTTGGGGTGGTTTGGGGGTTCAGGGATGTTTTTGGGATGTTTTTGGGATGTTTTTGGGATGTATTTGGGGTTCAGGGATGTTTTTGGGGTGTTTTTGGGGTGGTTTTGGGGTACCTGCAGCACGGTCAGCGCCCCGTTCTTGCCGTACCCCGAGCACAGGGGTGGTTTTGGGGTGGTTTTGGGGTTCAGGGATGTTTTTGGGGAGGTTTTGGGGTTCAGGGATGTTTTTGGGGTGTTTTTGGGATGTATTTGGGGTTCAGGGATGTTTTTGGGGTTCAGGGGTGGTTTTTGGGGTTCAGGGATGTTTTTGGGGTGGTTTTGGGGTACCTGCAGCACGGTCAGCGCCCCGTTCTTGCCGTACCCCGAGCACAGGGGTGGTTTTGGGGTTCAGGGATGTTTTTGGGGTGGTTTTGGGGTTCAGGGATGTTTTTGGGGTGGTTTTTGGGGTACCTGCAGCACGGTCAGCACCCCGTTCTTGCCGTACCCCGAGCACAGGGGTGGTTTTGGTGTGGTTTTGGGGGTTCAGGGATGTTTTTGGGATGTTTTTGGGATGTTTTTGGGGTTCAGGGGTGGTTTTTGGGGTTCAGGGATGTTTTTGGGGTGTTTTTGGGGTTCAGGGATGTTTTTGGGGTGTTTTTGGGGTGGTTTTTGGGTACCTGCAGCACGGTCAGTGCCCCGTTCTTGCCGTACCCCGAGCACAGGGGTGGTTTTGGGGTTCAGGGATGTTTTTGGGGTGGTTTTGGGGGTTCAGGGATGTTTTGGGGATGTTTTTGGGATGTATTTGGGGTTCAGGGATGTTTTTGGGGTGTTTTTGGGGTTCAGGGATGTTTTTGGGGTGGTTTTGGGGTGGTTTTGGGGTACCTGCAGCACGGTCAGCGCCCCGTTCTTGCCGTACCCCGAGCACAGGGATGGTTTTGGGGTGGTTTTTGGGGTTCAGGGATGTTTTTGGGGTGGTTTTTGGGGTTCAGGGATGTTTTTGGGGTGGTTTTGGGGTTCAGGGGTGGTTTTGGGGTGTTTTTGGGGTGGTTTTTGGGGTACCTGCAGCACGGTCAGCGCCCCGTTCTTGCCGTACCCCGAGCACAGGACGATCTCCAGGTCGGGCTCGGGGCTGTTCTGGAACTGTGGGAGACAGCGGGGTCAGGTATGGGGTCAGTGTGGGGTCACTGTGGGGTCAGTGTGGGGTCAGTGTGGGGTCAGGTATGGGGTCAGGTATAGGGTCAGGTATGGGGTCAGTGTGGGGTCAGTGTGGGGTCAGGTATGGGGTCAGTGTGGGGTCAGTGTGGGGTCAGGTATGGGGTCAGTGTGGGGTCAGTGTGGGGTCAGGTATAGGGTCAGTGTGGGGTCAGTGTGGGGTCAGCTTTGGGGTCAGTGTGGGGTCAGTTTTGGGGTCAGGTATAGGGTCAGCTTTGGGGTCAGGTATAGGGTCAGTTTTGGGGTCAGGTATAGGGTCAGTGTGGGGTCAGTGTGGGGTCAGCTTTGGGGTCAGTGTGGGGTCAGTGTGGGGTCAGTGTGGGGTCAGCTTTGGGGTCAGTGTGGGGTCAGCTTTGGGGTCAGGTATAGGGTCAGTGTGGGGTCAGTGTGGGGCCAGCTTTGGGGTCAGGTATAGGGTCAGCTTTGGGATCAAGTATAGGGTTAGCTTTGGGGTTAGGTATAGGGTCAGCTTTGGGGTCATGTTTGGGGTCATTTGGGGTCCTTTGGGGTCAGGGTTTGGGGTCATTTAGGATGAGGTGTGGGATCAGCTTTGGGGTCAGTGTGGGGTCAGCTTTGGGGTCAGTTGTGGGGTCAGTTTTAGGGTCAGGTGTGGGGTAAGTTTTGGGATCAGGTTTGGGGTCATCTGGGATCAGGTGTGGGGTCAGGTTTGGGGTCAGGTTTGGGGTCAGTTTTGGGATCAGGTATAGGGTTAGCTTTGGGGTCAGGGTTTGGGGTCATTTGGGGTCCTTTGGGGTCAGGATTAGGGTCACTGGGATGAGGTATAGGGTCAGCTTTGGGGTCAGTGTGGGGTCAGTTTTGGGATCAGGTGTGGAGTCAGGGTCTGGGGTGCAGGAATTTTAGGGTGCAGGAATTTGGGGTGGGTTTTTGGGGTGCATTTTGGGGTTTTTGGGTCCCTCACCTCCTCGGACAGGAAGGCCGGGGTTGGGGTGGGTTTTGGGGCACATTTTGGGGTTTTTGGGGCACATTTTGGGGTTTTTAGGTCCCTCACCTCCTCAGACAGGAAGGCCGGGCTTGGGGTGGGGTTTTTGGGGTTTTTTTGGGGTCCCTCACCTCCTCAGAGAGGAAGGCCGGGTTTGGGGTGGGTTTTTGGGGTGGATTTTGGGGTTTTTGTGTCCCTCACCTCCTCGGACAGGAAGGGCGGGTTTGGGGTGGGTTTTTGGGGTGGATTTTGGGGTTTTTGTGTCCCTCACCTCCTCGGACAGGAAGGCCGGGGTTGGGGTGGGTTTTGGGGCACATTTTGGGGTTTTTGGGGTGGATTTTGGGGTTTTTGGGTCCCTCACCTCCTCGGACAGGAAGGCCGGGGTTGGGGTGGGTTTTGGGGCGGATTTTGGGGGTTTTGGGGTGGATTTTGGGGTTTTTGGGTCCCTCACCTCCTCGGACAGGAAGGCCGGGTTTGGGGTGGGGTTTGGGGTGGGTTTTGGGATGAATTTTGGGGTTTTTGGGTCCCTCACCTCCTCGGACAGGAAGGCCGGGTTTGGGGTGGGTTTTGGGGTGGATTTTGGGGTTTTTGGGGTGGATTTTGGGGTTTTTGTGTCCCTCACCTCCTCGGACAGGAAGGCCGGGGTTGGGGTGGGTTTTGGGGCGGATTTTGGGGGTTTTGGGGTGGATTTTGGGGTTTTTGGGTCCCTCACCTCCTCGGACAGGAAGGCCGGGGTTGGGGTGGGTTTTGGGGCGGATTTTGGGGGTTTTGGGGTGCATTTTGGGGTTTTTGGATCCCTCACCTCCTCGGACAGGAAGGCCGGGTTTGGGGTGGGTTTTTGGGGTGGATTTTGGGGGTTTTGGGTCCCTCACCTCCTCGGACAGGAAGGCCGGGGTTGGGGTGGGTTTTGGGGTGGATTTTGGGGGTTTTGGGGTGCATTTTGGGGTTTTTGGGTCCCTCACCTCCTCGGACAGGAAGGCCAGGGTTGGGGTGGGTTTTGGGGTGGATTTTGGGGTTTTTTGGGTCCCTCACCTCCTCGGACAGGAAGGCCGGGGTTGGGGTGGGTTTTGGGGCACATTTTGGGGTTTTTGGGGCACATTTTGGGGTTTTTGGGTCCCTCACCTCCTCGGACAGGAAGGCCGGGGTTGGGGTGGGTTTTGGGGTGGATTTTGGGGTTTTTGGGTCCCTCACCTCCTCGGACAGGAAGGCCGGGGTTGGGGTGGGTTTTGGGGCGGATTTTGGGGGTTTTGGGGTGGATTTTGGGGTTTTTGGGTCCCTCACCTCCTCGGACAGGAAGGCCGGGGTTGGGGTGGGTTTTGGGGTGCATTTTGGGGTTTTTGGGTCCCTCACCTCCTCGGACAGGAAGGCCGGGTTTGGGGTGGGGTTTGGGGTTGGTTTTGGGGTGGATTTTGGGGTTTTTGGGTCCCTCACCTCCTCGGACAGGAAGGCCGGCTCCCCCATGGCGGCGTTGGCGCAGGGCCCGATGTTGAGGATGCTGTCACACACCTGGCACGGGGACGTGGGGTCACCGTGGGTGACACAGGTGACACACAGGTGACACACAGGTGATAGAGGTGACACAGGTCACAGGGAGGTGACACAGGTGACACACAGGTGATAGAGGTGACACAGGTCACAGGGAGGTGACACAGGTGACACACAGGTGATACAGGTGACACAGGTCACAGGGAGGTGACACAGGTGACACACAGGTGATACAGGTGACACACAGGTGACAGGTGACACACAGGTGACACACAGATGACACACAGGTGACAGGGAGGTGACTACCTCGAAGCAATAGGTGGCCAGGTTGGGATGACAAAGAGGTGACACACAGGTGACACAGGTGACACACAGATGACACAGGTGACAATGACAGTACCTCGAAGGAGTAGGTGGCCAGGTTGGGGTGACACACAGGTGACACCCAGGTGACACCCAGGTGACAATGACAGTACCTCGAAGGAGTAGGTGGCCAGGTTGGGGTGACACACAGGTGACACCCGGGTGACAATGACAGTACCTCGAAGGAGTAGGTGGCCAGGTTGGGGTGACAGGGAGGTGACACACAGGTGACACACAGGTGACAGGGAGGTGACAGTACCTCGAAGGAGTAGGTGGCCAGGTTGGGGTGACAGGGAGGTGACAAACAGGTGACACACAGGTGACACCCAGGTGACAATGACAGTACCTCGAAGGAGTAGGTGGCCAGCTGTGTCCCCGAGGCCGCCTCGCTGCCGTACACCTCGATCTCGTCCACCTCGTCCTGCGCCTGCGGCTTCCCCCCTGCCACAGGGACACACCTGTCACCTGTGTCACCTGTGTCACACCCTGTGCCACCCCCCTGTGTCACCCCTGTGCCACAGGGACACACCTGTCACCTGTGTCACCTGTGTCACCTGTGTCACACCCTGTGCCACCCCCCTGTGTCACCCCCCTGCCACAGGGACACACCTGTCACCTGTGTCACCTGTGTCACCTGTGTCACCCCCCTGCCACAGGGACACACCTGTCACCTGTGACACCTGTGTCACCTGTGTCACACCCTGTGCCACCCCCCTGTGTCACCCCCCTGCCACAGGGACACACCTGTCACCTGTGTCACACCCTGTGCCACCCCCCTGTGTCACCCCCCTGCCACAGGGACACACCTGTCACCTGTGTCACCTGTGTCACACCCTGTGCCACCCCCCTGTGTCACCCCCCTGCCACAGGGACACACCTGTCACCTGTGTCACCTGTGTCACCCCCTGTGCCACCCCCCCCGCCACAGGGACACACCTGTCACTGCTGTCACCTGTGTCACCCCCCTGCCACAGGGACACACCTGTCACCTGTGTCACCTGTGTCACACCCTGTGCCACCCCCCTGTGTCACCCCCCCTGCCACAGGGACACACCTGTCACCTGTGTCACCTGTGTCACCCCCTGTGCCACCCCCCTGTGTCACCCCCCTGTGTCACCTGTGACACCTGTGTCACACCCTGTGCCACCCCCTGTGTCACCCCCCTACCACAGGGACACACCTGTCACCTGTGTCACCTGCTGCCATCCCCTGTGTCACCTCCTGTCACCCTGTGTCACCCCCCTGCCACCCTCCCGTGCCTCACGTGTCCCCCACCCGTCCCCTGCCACCCCAGTGCCACCTCCATGGCCCCGTGTCACCGCTGTCACCTCCCTGTCACCCGGTGCCACCCCCCAGGGTCTCTGCGGGGACCCAGGTGTCCCCAGTGTCCCCAAAGTCCCCCAGGTGTCCCCCCGGTGTCCCCAGGGTCCCCAGGTGTCCCCAGGTATCCCCCAGGTGTGTCCCCAGATGTCCCCCCAGGTGTCCCCAAAGTCCCAGGTGCCCCCAAGTGTCCCCAGGTGTCCTCAGTGTCCCCAGTGTCCCCAGTGTCCCCCAGGTGTCCCCAGTGTCCCCCAGGTGTCCCCAATGTTCCCAGTGTCCCCCAGGTGTCCCCAGGTGTCCCCAGTGTCCCCCAGGTGTCCCCCCAATGTCCCCAGTGTCCCCCAGGTATCCCCAGTGTCCCCCAGGTGTCCCCAATGTCCCAGGTGTCCCCAGTGTCCCCCAGGTTTCCCCAGTGTCCCCCAGGTGTCCCCAATGTCCCCAGCTGTCCCCAATGTCCCAGGTGTCCCCAGTGTCCCCAGTGTCCCCCAGGTGTCCCCAATGTCCCCAGCTGTCCCCCGTGTCCCCAATGTCCCAGGTGTCCCCAGGTGTCCCCAATGTCCCAGGTGTCCCCAGTGTGCCCAGGTATCCCCAGTATCCCCAGTGTCCCCCAGGTGTCCCCAGGTGTCCCCAGGTGTCCCCCAGGTGTCCCCAGGTGTCCCCACCTGCCCATGGCCCCGATGGCTCCGAGCGTTTCTTCTTCACCGGGGGCTCCTCCTGGGGGGGACAGGCACAGATTTGGGATCCCCAGGTGAATTTTGGGATCCCCAGGTGAATTTTGGGTTCCCCAGGTGACTTTTGGGGTGCCCAGGTGAATTTTGGGGTGCCAAGGTGCATTTTGGGGATCCCCAGGTGAATTTTGGGGTGCCAAGGTGCATTTTGGGGTCCCCCCAGGTGAGTTTTGGGGTGCTCAGGTGAATTTTGGGATTCCCAGGTGAATTTTAGGGATCCCCAGGTGACTTTTGGGGTGCCCAGGTGAATTTTGGGGTGCCAAGGTGCATTTTGGGGATCCCCAGGTGACTTTTGGGGTGCCCAGGTGAATTTTGGGGTGCCAAGGTGCATTTTGGGGTCCCCCCAGGTGAGTTTTGGGGTGCTCAGGTGAATTTTGGGATCCCCAGGTGAATTTTGGGGATCCCCAGGTGACTTTTGGGGTGCCCAGGTGAATTGTGGGATCCCCAGGTGAATTTTGGGGTGCTCAGGTGAGTTTTGGGATACCCAGGTGTGTTTTGGGATCTCACCTGTCTGTTGGGCCCCTCCTTGCCTGCCCCAGCCGGGGGCTCTGGGATGGGGATTTTTGGGTCACAGGGTGGGTTTCAGGGTCCCCCCAGGTGGATTTTGGGGTTGTGGGGAGGGTTTTGGGGAACCCCAGGTGAATTTTGGGGTGCTCAGGTGAGTTTTGGGATACCCAGGTGTGTTTTGGGGTCTCACCTGTCTGTCGGGCCCCTCCTTGCCCGCCCCGGCCGGGGGCTCTGGGATGGGGATTTGAGATCCCAGGGAGGATTTGGGGTTCTTGGGGAAGGATTTTGGGGTCGTGGGGAGGGTTTTGGGGATCCCCAGGTGAATTTTGGGGTGCTCAGGTGAGTTTTGGGATACCCAGGTGTGTTTTGGGGGTCTCACCTGTCTGTCGGGCCCCTCCTTGCCCGCCCCGGCCGGGGGCTCTGGGATGGGGATTTGAGATCCCAGGGAGGATTTGGGGTTCTTGGGGAAGGATTTTGGGGTCGTGGGGAGGGTTTTGGGGATCCCCAGGTGAATTTTGGGGTGCTCAGGTGAGTTTTGGGATACCCAGGTGTGTTTTGGGGGTCTCACCTGTCTGTCGGGCCCCTCCTTGCCCACCGCGGACGGGGGCTCTGGGATGGGGATTTGAGATCCCAGGGAGAATTTGGGGTTCTTGGGGAAGGATTTTGGGGTCGTGGGGAGGGTTTTGGGGATCCCCAGGTGAATTTTGGGGTGCTCAGGTGAGTTTTGGGATACCCAGGTGTGTTTTGGGGTCTCACCTGTCTGTCGGGCCCCTCCTTGCCCGCCCCAGCCGGGGGCTCCTGCAGCTTCTCCGTGTACCTGAGCAGGAGGGAGTTCCCCAGGCGGGACCCCAGGAAGAGATACCCCGGCTCCAGAGGGACCATCTGGGGACACAGGTGTCCCCTGAGTGTCCCCAGGTGTCCCCTGGGCGTGCCAGGTGTGCCCAGGTGTGCCCAGGTGTGCCCAGGTGCTTACACAGGTGGTGAGGACGGAGGCGGCCGCTTTGTCGAAGTGGAAGGAGCGCACGGAGCGCATCCCGTCCGTGATCAGCGTCAGCACGTAGCTGGGACAGCAAAGGGACAGCTCAGGGGGGGACAGGGGACACCCCAAAACCCTTGGGGACACCCCCAGGTCTTTGGGGACACCCCCAAATATTTGGGGACACCCCCAGAAAAAACAGGGATCTCCCCTTGTCCCAGGGATGGAGCACGTTGTGTCCGTGATCAGCACATAGCTGGGACAGGAGGGGACAGCCCAGGGGGGCACAGGGGGACACCCCAAAACCCTTGGGGACGCCCCAAACCCTTGGGGACACCCCCAAATCCCTGGAGACCCCCCAAAAGTCATCCCAGGACCACCAGGGACCCCCCTTGTCCCAGGGACAGAGCACATCCCATCCATGATCAGTGTCAGGACACTGCTGGGACAGCGAGGGGACAGCTCATGGGGGGACAGGGGACACCCCAAATCCCCTGGAGACACCCCCGAAGTCCTTGGGGACACCCCCAAAACCCTTGGGGACACCCCCAAATATTTGGGGACACTCCCAAATCCCTGGAGACCCCCCAAAAGTCATCCCAGCACCACCAGGGACCCCCCTTGTCCCAGGGACAGAGCGCATCCCGTCCGTGATCAGTGTCAGGACACTGCTGGGACAGTGAGGGGACAGCTCATGGGGGGACAGGGGACACCCCAAAACCCCTGGCGACACCCCCAAAGTCCTTGGGGACACCCCTAAAACCCTTGGGGACACCCCAAACCCTTGGGGACACCCTCAAATCCCTGGAGACCCCCCAAAAGTCATCCCAGCACCACCAGGGACCCCCCCTTGTCCCAGGGACAGAGCACATCCCATCCATGATCAGTGTCAGGACACTGCTGGGACAGCGAGGGGACAGCTCATGGGGGGACAGGGGACACCCCAAAACCCTTGGGGACACCCCCAAAGTCCTTGGGGACACCCCCAAAACCCTCGGGGACACCCCCAAATATTTGGGGACACTCCCAAATCCCTGGAGACCCCCCAAAAGTCATCCCAGCACCACCAGGGACCCCCCTTGTCCCAGGGACAGAGCGCATCCCGTCCGTGATCAGTGTCAGGACACTGCTGGGACAGCGAGGGGACAGCTCAGGGGGGGACAGGGGACACCCCAAAATCCTTGGGGACACCCCCAGGTCTTTGGGAACACCCCCAAATATTTGGGGACACCCCCAGAAAAAACAGGGATCTCCCCTTGTCCCAGGGATGGAGCACGTTGTGTCCGTGATCAGCACATAGCTGGGACAGGAGGGGACAGCCCAGGGGGGCACAGGGGGACACCCCAAAACCCTTGGGGACGCCCCAAACCCTTGGGGACACCCCCAAATCCCTGGAGACCCCCCAAAAGTCATCCCAGCACCACCAGGGACCCCCCTTGTCCCAGGGACAGAGCACATCCCATCCGTGATCAGTGTCAGGACACAGCTGGGATACACAGGGGACAGGGGCAGGGGACACCCCAAATCCTTGGGGACACCCTAAAGTCCTTGGGGACACCCCCAGGATCCCCCAAAATCCCTGGAGATGACCCCAAGACCCCCACGGACCCCCCCTTTGTCCCAGAGGAAGGAGGGGGACAGAGCTCATCCTGTCCCTGACCAGCTCCAGGACACAGCTGGGACAGGGGGTGGCACTTTGGGGACAGGGGACACCCCAAATCCTTGGGGACACCCCGAAATCTTTGGGGACACCCCCAGGAGCCCCCAGACTCACATCTCCCCCCCCTTGAGCGAGATGACCATCTTGTCATAGGAGATGAAGGTGGCCTGGGCACAGTCCAGAGTCATCCTCACGCCCTCCTGGACCCCTGGGGACAGGGACGGGGACAGTCACAACGGGGATGGGGACAGGGACAGGGACAGGGACGGGGACAGGGATGGGGATGGGGACAGGGATGGGGACAGTCACAGTGGGGATGGGGACAGGGATGGGGACAGGGATGGAGACAGGGACAGTCACAGTGGGGATGGGGACAGGGATGGGGACAGGAACAGGAACAGTCACAGTGGGGATGGGGAGAGGGACAGGGACACGGACAGGGATGGGGACAGGGACGGGGACAGTCACAGCGGGGATGGGGAGAGGGAGAGGGACAGGGACAGGGATGGGGACAGGGACAGGGATGGGGACAGGGACAGGGACAGGGGTGGCGACAGTCACAGTAGGGATGGGGACAGGGATGGGGACAGGGACTGGGACAGGGATGGGGACAGGGACAGGGACGGGGACAGGGACAGTCACAGTGGGGATGGGGACAGGGATGGGGACAGTCACAGCAGGGATGGGGACAGGGATGGGGACAGGGACAGTGGGGATGGGGACAGGGATGGGGACAGGGACAGGGATGGGGACAGTCACAGTGGGGATGGGGACAGGGATGGGGACAGTCACAGTGGGGACGGGGACAGGGATGGGGACAGGGACAGTGGGGATGGGGACAGGGATGGGGACAGTCACAGTGGGGATGGGGACAGGGATGGGGACAGGGACAGTGGGGATGGGGACAGGGATGGGGACAGGGACAGGAACAGTCACAGTGGGGATGGGGACAGGGATGGGGACAGTCACAGTGGGGACAGGGACAGGGACAGGGACAGGGACTGGGACAGGGATGGGGACAGGGACAGGGATGGGGACAGGGACAGTCACAGTGGGGATGGGGACAGGGATAGGGACAGGGACAGTCACAGTGGGGATGGGGACAGGGATAGGGACAGGGATGGGGACAGGGACAGTCACAGTGGGGATGGGGACAGGGATAGGGACAGGGATGGGGACAGGGACAGTCACAGTGGGGATGGGGACAGGGACAGGGATGGGGACAGTTATGGGGACAGGGATGGGGATAGGGATGGGGACAAGGACAGGAACAGGGATGGGGACAGGGATAGGGATGAAGACACAGTGAATGGGAATGGGACAGGAACAGGAATGGGGACGGGGACAGGGACAGGAACAGGGACAGGGAAGGGGACAGGGACAGGAAGAGGGACAGGAACGGGAACGGGGACAGAAACGGGGAGAGGGACAGGGACAGGAACAGGGACGGGGAAGGGGACGGGGACAGGGATAGGAACAGGGAGAGGGACGGGGACATGGCAGGGATGGGGACAGGGATAGGAATAGGGACAGGAACAGGGACAGAATGGGGACAGGGACAGTGACAGGGACAGGAAAGGGGACAGGGACAGGGAAGGGCCAGGACAGGCCCGGCGGTGTCCCTTACGCAGCGGGAAGACGGTGGTGCCGCAGGTGAGGCTGTTGAGCGCCACCCCGTACGGGGGCACGCTCTGGTTCAGGTACAGCAGCGAGTTCACAGCGAAGATCACCACTCCTCCTGGGACATGGGGACATGGGGACAGTGTCACCGTCAGTGCCACCATCACCACACCATCACCACACCATCACCACTCCTCCTGGGACATGGGGACATGGGGACAGTGTCACCGTCAGTGCCACCATCACCACACCATCACCACACCATCACCACTCCTCCTGGGACATGGGGACATGGGGACAGTGTCACCGTCAGTGTCACCATCACCACACCATCACCACACCATCACCACTCCTCCTGGGACATGGGGACATGGGGACAGTGTCACCGTCAGTGCCACCATCACCACACCATCACCACACCATCACCACTCCTCCTGGGACATGGGGACATGGGGACAGTGTCACCGTCAGTGCCACCATCACCACACCATCACCACACCATCACCACTCCTCCTGGGACATGGGGACATGGGGACAGTGTCACCGTCAGTGCCACCATCACCACACCATCACCACACCATCACCACACCTCCTGGGACATGGGGACATGGGGACAGGGACAGGGACAGTGTCACCATCAGTGCCACCATCAGTGTCACCCTCACCACACCATCATCACACCATCAGCATCACCATCAGTGCCACCATCAGTGTCACCATCACCACACCATCACCACACCTCCTGGGACATGGGGACATGGGGACATGGGGACAGTGTCACCGTCAGTGCCACCATCACCACTCCTCCTAGGACATGGGGACAGTGTCAGTGTCATTGTCACCACCACACCTGTGACACTGGGGACAATGGGGACATGGGGACAGTGTCACTGTCATTGTCACCATCACCACACCTCCTGTGACATGGGGACAAGGACAGTGTCACCATCAGCACCACCACACCTCCTGCGGCACTGGGGACAGGGACAGTGTCACCATGGGAACAGAGTCACTGTCATTGTCACTGCACCCCCTGGGACATGGGGACGGTGTCACCATCAGTGCCACCGTCAGCATGCCCCCTGGGGACACCGGGGACAGTGTCATTGTCAATACTGTCATTGTCATCATCACCACTCCCCCAGGGACACAGGAACACGGGGAGAGTGTCACTGCCATTGTCAGTGTCACCGTCAGTGTCAGTGTCACCATCACCACACACCTGGGGGACATGAGGACATGGGGACAGTGTCATTGACAACACCAGCACCACCATCACTCCACAGTCACTGTCACTGTGTCACTGTCACTGTGTCACTGTGTCACGGTGTCACAGTGTCACTGTCACTGTGTCACTGTCACTGTGTCACTGTCACTGTCAATGTGTCACTGTCACTGTCACCGTGTCACTGTCACTGTGTCACAGTGTCACTGTCACTGGCACTGGCACTGTGTCACTGTGTCACTGGCACTGTGTCACTGTCACTGTCACTGTCACTGTGTCACTGTGTCACTGTCACTGTCACTGTGTCACTGTCACTGTGTCACTGTGTCACTGTCACTGTGTCACAGTGTCACTGTCACTGTCACTGGCACTGTGTCACTGTGTCACTGGCACTGTGTCACTGTCACTGTCACTGTCACTGTGTCACTGTGTCACTGTGTCACTGTCACTGTCACTGTGTCACTGTCACTGTGTCACTGTGTCACTGTCACTGTGTCACTGTCACTGTGTCACTGTCACTGTGTCACCGTGTCACTGTCACTGTCACTGTGTCACTGCGTCACTGTCACTGTGTCACTGTGTCACTGTCACTGTGTCACTGTCACTGTGTCACTGTCAGTGTCACTGACCAATGGGTTTGGGGACAGGCAGTGCCTGGGTGCAGTCGAAGGGCAGCGAGCTCAGTGACCCTGTGTCACTGTCACTGTGTCACTGTCACTGTGTCACTGTGTCACTGTCACTGTGTCACTGTGTCACTGTGTCACTGTCACTGTGTCACTGTCACTGTGTCACTGTCAGTGTCACTGACCGATGGGTTTGGGGACAGGCAGTGCCTGGGTGCAGTCGAAGGGCAGCGAGCTCAGTGACCCTGTGTCACTGTCACTGTGTCACTGTCACTGTGTCACTGTGTCACTGTCACTGTGTCACTGTGTCACTGTCACTGTGTCACTGTCAGTGTCACTGACCGATGGGTTTGGGGACAGGCAGTGCCTGGGTGCAGTCGAAGGGCAGCGAGCTCAGTGACCCTGTGTCACTGTCACTGTGTCACTGTCACTGTGTCACTGTCACTGTGTCACTGTGTCACTGTCACTGTGTCACTGTCACTGTGTCACTGTCAGTGTCACTGACCAATGGGTTTGGGGACAGGCAGTGCCTGGGTGCAGTCGAAGGGCAGCGAGCTCAGTGACCAGATGACCGGGTGGACGCGCTGCAGGATGTTCAGCGAGATGGCCACGATGCTGCAGGTGTCCTGTCGCACTGCCACCCTCCTGTGGGGACACCAGTGTCACCTCAGTGCCACCTCTGTGTCACCTGGGGGTCACAGACACACCCTGACCCCACACATGTCCTGTGGCACTGCCACCCTCCTGTGGGGACACCTGTGCCACCTCTGTGTCACCTGGGGGTCACAGGCACACCCTGACCCCACACGTGTCCTGTCGCACTGCCACCCTCCTGTGGGGACACCTGTGTCACCTCTGTGCCACCTCTGTGTCACAGACACACCCTGACCCCACACATGTCCTGTCGCACTGCCACCCTCCTGTGGGGACAACCCAATGTCCCTCACGGTGACAGTCCGACCCCTGACCCCTCAACCATGTCACTCCCTTGGGGACACCCCAATGTCACCAGGGGTGACAGACTGACCCCTGACCCATCCCCAGCCCTGTCCCTGTGACCCCAGTGTCACCCCAAACTGGCACCGACCCTGGCCCTGTGTCCCCAGTGTCACTGTCACCCCAAACTGGCACTGACCCTGGCCCTGTGTCCCCACTGTCACTGTCACCCCAAACTGGCACTGACCCTGGCCCTGTGTCCCCACTGTCACCCCAAACTGGCACTGACCCTGGCCCTGTGTCCCCACTGTCACTGTCACCCCAAACTGGCACTGACCCTGGCCCTGTGTCCCCACTGTCACTGTCACCCCAAACTGGCACTGACCCTGGCCCTGTGTCCCCACTGTCACCCCAAACTGGCACTGACCCTGGCCCTGTGTCCCCACTGTCACTGTCACCCCAAACTGGCACTGACCCTGGCCCTGTGTCCCCACTGTCACCCCAAACTGGCACTGACCCTGGCCCTGTGTCCCCACTGTCACTGTCACCCCAAACTGGCACTGACCCTGGCCCTGTGTCCCCACTGTCACCCCAAACTGGCACTGACCCTGGCCCTGTGTCCCCACTGTCACTGTCACCCCAAACTGGCACTGACCCTGTCCCTGTGTCCCCACTGTCACCCCAAACTGGCACCGACCCTGGCCCTGTGTCCCCACTGTCACCCCAAACTGGCACTGACCCTGGCCCTGTGTCCCCACTGTCACCCCAAACTGGCACCGACCCTGGCCCTGTGTCCCCACTGTCACCCCAAACTGGCACTGACCATGTCCCCACTGTCACTGTCACCCCAAACTGGCACCGACCCTGGCCCTGTGTCCCCACTGTCACCCCAAACTGGCACTGACCCTGGCCCTGTGTCCCCACTGTCACCCCAAACTGGCACTGACCCTGGCCCTGTGTCCCCACTGTCACTGTCACCCCAAACTGGCACTGACCCTGGCCCTGTGTCCCCACTGTCACTGTCACCCCAAACTGGCACTGACCCTGGCCCTGTGTCCCCACTGTCACCCCAAACTGGCACCGACCCTGTCCCTGTATCCCCACTGTCACCCCAAATTGGGCAGTGTCCCCCTGCACTGGAACTTTCCAGATCCCCCTTGGGACCCCAAAACTCCCCTGAGCCCCTAAAGCCCCCAAACCTCCTGAAATTCCCCCAAAGTGCCCCAAACCCCCCCAATCCCAAAACGGACCCAGCTCGGGTTGGGCTCGAAGAGGATCAGCAGGGTGGGCTCACAGTAGCCATGGGGCAACTGCATGGGCTGGGACCCCTCCTGCGGCCCCAAAACCCCCCCAAAACCCCCCAAATTCCCTCCAAAGCACCCCAAAAGGCCCCAAAAATTCCCCCCCAAACTCCAAAATGGAGCTGGGCCAGCTCAGGTTGGGCAGGATCAGCACTGTGGGCTCGTAGTGGCCACGCAGGAACTGCATGGGCTGAGACCCCCAAAACCCCCTGAAATGCCCCCAAACCCCCCTGAATCCTCCCCAAAACCCCCTGAATTCCACCCAAAACCCCAGAACTGACCCGGGTCAGGTCTGGTTGGGCTCGAAGAGGATCAGCAGCGTGGGCTCTTAGTAGCCGTGCAGGAACTGCATGGGCTGAGACCCTCAAAACCCCCAGAACCCCCCTAAAACTCCCCAAACCTCCCCAAAACCTCCTGAAACACCCCCAAAACAGCCCCAAATTCCCCTGGGACCCCCAAAATTGGACCCGGGCCAGGTCTGGTTGGGCTCAAAGAGGATCAGCAGCGTGGGCTCATAGTGGCCACGCAGGAAGTGCATGGGCTGAGACCCCCAAAACCCCCCTGAAACCCCCCCCAAAACTGCCCTAAATTCCCTCACACTGTCCCAAAACCCCCTGAAATGCCCCCAAAAACCCCTGAATTCCCCTCAAAACCCCAAAACTGACCCGAGCCAGGTCTGGTTGGGCTCAAAGAGGATCAGCAGCGTGGGCTCGTAGTAGCCGTGCAGGAACTGCATGGGCTGAGAGCCCCCCAAACCCCCTGAAACCCCCCCCAAAACAGCCCCAAATTCCCTCACACTGTCCCAAAACCCCCTGAAACACCCCCAGAACCCCAAAACTGACCCGGGCCAGGTCTGGTTGGGCTCAAAGAGGATCAGCAGCGTGGGCTCGTAGTGGCCACGCAGGAACTGCATGGGCTGAGACCCCCAAACCCCCTGAAACCCCCCCAAAACAGCCCCAAATTCCCTCAAACTGTCCCAAAACCCCCTGAAATGCCCCCAAAACCCCCTGAATTCCCCCCAAAACCCCAAAACTGACCCGAGCCAGGTCTGGTTGGGCTCAAAGAGGATCAGCAGCGTGGGCTCGTAGTAGCCGTGCAGGAACTGCATGGGCTGAGACCCCCAAAAGCCCCAGAACCCCCCCTAAAACTCCCCAAACCTCCCCATAATCCCCTGAAACACCCCAAAAACTGCCCCAAATTCCCCTGGGACCCCCAAAATGGACCGGGGCCAGCTCTGGTTGGGCTCGAAGAGGATCAGCAGCGTGGGCTCATAGTGGCCACGCAGGAACTGCATGGGCTGAGACCCCCAAAACCCCCTGAAATGCCCCCAAAACCCCCTGAATTCCCCCCAAAACCCCAGAACTGACCCGGGCCAGGTCTGGTTGGGCTCGAAGAGGATCAGCAGCGTGGGCTCGTAGTAGCCGTGCAGGAACTGCATGGGCTGAGACCCCCAAAACGCCCTGAAATGCCCCCAAAACCCCCTGAAACCCCCCCTAAACCCCCTGAATTCCCCCCTAAACCCCAAAACTGACCCGGGCCAGGTCTGGTTGGGCTCAAAGAGGATCAGCAGCGTGGGCTCGTAGTGGCCACGCAGGAACTGCATGGGCTGAGACCCCCAAAACCCCCTGAAACCCCCCCAAAACAGCCCTAAATTCCCTCACACTGTCCCAAAACCCCCTGAACCCCCCCCCTAAACCCCAAAACTGACCCGGGCCAGGTCTGGTTTGGCTCGAAGAGGATCAGCAGCGTGGGCTCGTAGTGGCCACGCAGGAACTGCATGGGCTGAGACCCCCAAAACCCCCTGAACCCCCCCCAAATTCCCTCAAACTGTCCCAAAACCCCCTGAAACACCCCCTAAACCCCAAAACTGACCCGGGCCAGGTCTGGTTTGACTCAAAGAGGATCAGCAGCGTGGGGTCATAGTGGCCGTGAAGGAACTGCATGGGCTGAGACCCCCAAAACCCCCTGAACCCCCCCCCAAATTCCCTCAAACTGTCCCAAAACCCCCTGAAACACCCCCTAAACCCCAAAACTGACCCGGGCCAGGTCTGGTTTGACTCAAAGAGGATCAGCAGCGTGGGGTCATAGTGGCCGTGAAGGAACTGCATGGGCTGAGACCCCCAAAACCCTGTGAAATGCCCCCAAATTCCCTCAAACTGTCCCAAAAACCCCTGAATTCCCCCAGAACCCCAAAACTGACCCGGGCCAGGTCTGGTTGGGCTCGAAGAGGATCAGCAGCGTGGGCTTGTAGTGGCCACGCAGGAACTACAGGGGCTGCAACCCCTAAAACCCCCCTGAAACCCCCCCAAAACAGCCCCAAATTCCCTCAAACTGTCCCAAAACCCCCTGAACCCCCCCCTAAACCCCAAAACTGACCCGGCCAGCTCTGGTTGGGCTCAAAGAGGATCAGCAGCGTGGGGTCGTAGTGGCCACGCAGGAAGTGCATGGGATGAGACCCCCAAAACCCCGTGAAAAGCCCCCAAATTCCCTCACACTGTCCCAAAACCCCCTGAATTCCCCCAGAACCCCAAAACTGACCCGGGCCAGGTCTGGTTGGGCTCGAAGAGGATCAGCAGCGTGGGCTCATAGTGGCCACGCAGGAACTACAGGGGCTGCAACCCCCAAAACCCCCTGAAACCCCCCCCAAAACAGCCCCAAATTCCCTCACACTGTCCCAAAACCCTCTGAAATGCCCCCAAAACCCCCTGAATTCCCCCCAAAACCCCAGAACTGACCCGGGTCAGGTCTGGTTGGGCTCGAAGGGGATCAGCAGCGTGGGCTCGTAGTGGCCACGCAGGAACTGCATGGGCTGAGACCCTCAAAACCCCCAGAACCCCCCTAAAACTCCCCAAACCTCCCCAAAACCTCCTGAAACACCCCCAAATTCCCCTGGGACCCCCCAAAATTGGACCTGGGCCAGGTCTGGTTGGGCTCAAAGAGGATGAGCAGCGTGGGCTCGTAGTGGCCACGCAGGAATTGCATGGGCTGAGACCCCCAAAACCCCCTGAACCCCCCCCAAAACTGCCCTAAATTCCCTCACACTGTCCCAAAACCCCCTGAAATGCCCCCAAAACCCCCTGAATTCCCCCCAAAACCCCAAAACTGACCCGAGCCAGGTCTGGTTGGGCTCAAAGAGGATCAGCAGCGTGGGCTTCTAGTAGCCGTGCAGGAACTGCATGGGCTGAGACCCCCAAAACCCCCTGAAACCCCCCCAAAACAGCCCCAGATTCCCTCAAACTGTCCCAAAACCCCCTGAAACGCCCCCCAAACCCCCTGAATTCCCCCCAAAACCCCAAAACTGACCCGGGTCAGCTCTGGTTGGGTCAAAGAGGATCAGCAGCGTGGGCTCGTAGTGGCCACGCAGGAACTGCATGGGCTGAGACCCCCAAAACCCCCTGAAACCCCCCCAAAACAGCCCCAAATTCCCTCAAACTGTCCCAAAACCCCCTGAACCCCCCCCTAAACCCCAAAACTGACCCGGGCCAGGTCTGGTTTGGCTCAAAGAGAATCAGCAGCGTGGGGTCATAGTGGCCACGCAGGAAGTGCATGGACTGAGACCCCCAAAACCCCGTGAAATGCCCCCAAATTCCCTCAAACTGTCCCAAAACCCCCTGAATTCCCCCAGAACCCCAAAACTGACCCGGGTCAGGTCTGGTTGGGCTCGAAGAGGATCAGCAGCGTGGGCTCGTAGTAGCCGTGCAGGAACTGCATGGGCTGAGACCACCAAAACCCCCTGAAACCCCCCCAAAACAGCCCCAAATTCCCTCAAACTGTCCCAAAACCCCCTGAATTCCCCCAGAACCCCAAAACTGACCCGGGCCAGCTCAGGTTTGGCTCGAAGAGGATCAGCAGTGTGGGCTCGTAGTAGCCGTGCAGGAACTGCATGGGCTGAGACCCCCAAAACCCCGTGAAACCCCCCCAAATTCCCTCAAACTGTCCCAAAACCCCCTGAAACACCCCCTAAACCCCAGAACTGACCCGGGCCAGGTCTGGTTGGGCTCGAAGAGGATCAGCAGCGTGGGCTCGTAGTAGCCGTGCAGGAACTGCATGTCGATGATGTTGAGCAGTTTCTCGTCCAGCTCCCGCACGTCGATGATGTAGCTGGGCAGGAAACTCGACTTCTGCCTGCAGAGATGGGGGTTCAGGGGGGTCTGCCCGGCTTTTGGGGGGCCCTGGGGGGGGGGGTCTGGGGGGGGTCTGTCTCACCCCTCTCCCACCAGCCCCTCGTGCTCGTCGGCCAGCGAGTCGCGGCGGAAGGGCAGCACCACCAGGCGCGTGCCGTAGATCAGCATCACCGCGCAGCGCCCGTCGGGGTCCACGCGCACGCGGGGCGTGTGCACGTTCTGCACGAAGCCGTCCTGGAAAAATGGGGGGTTCGGGGTGTTTGGGGTGGCTCTGGAACCCCAAAATCCATCCCACAGCCCCGTGTGCACGTTCTGCATGAAGCTGTCCTAAAAAACAGGAATTTGGGGTGGCTTTGGAACCCCAAAATCCATCCCAGAGTGACCCCCACACCTGCACAAGGGGCGTGTGCACGTTCTGCACGAAGCTGTGCTGGAAAAATGGGGGGTTCGGGGTGTTTGGGGTGGCTCTGGAACCCCCAAAATCCATCCCAGAGTGACCCCAAACCCACACGTGGGGCAAGTGCACGTTCTGCACGAAGCCGTCCTGGAAAAATGGGGGGTTTGGGGTGTTTGGGGTGGCTCTGGAACCCCCAAAATCCATCCCACAGCCCCGTGTGCACGTTCTGCACGAAGCCGTCCTGGAAAAATGGAGGGTTTGGGATGTTTGGGGTGGCTCTGGAACCCCAAAATCCATCCCAGAGCCCTGTGTGCACGTTCTGCACGAAGCCGTCCTAAAAGACAGGAATTTGGGGTGGCTCTGGAACCCCAAAATCCATCCCAGAGCTCTGTGTGCACAAAGCCATCCTAAAAAATGGGATTTGGGGTGTTTGGGGTGGCTCTGGAACCCCAAAATCCATCCCAGAGTGACCCCACACCCGCACGCGGGGCGTGTGCACGTTCTGCACGAAGCCGTCCTGGAAAAATGGGGGGTTCGGGGTGTTTGGGGTGGCTCTGGAACCCCAGAATCCATCCCACAGTTCTGTGTGCACAAAGCCATCCTAAAAAACGGGGTTCAGGGTGTGTGGGGTGGCTCTGGAACCCCAAAATCCATCCCAGAGTGACCCCACACCCGCACACGGGGCGTGTGCACGTTCTGCACGAAGCCGTCCTAAAAAACAGGAATTTGGGGTGGCTCTGGAACCCCAAAATCCATCCCAGAGTGACCCCACACCTGCACAAGGGGCGTGTGCACGTTCTGCACGAAGCCGTCCTAAAAGACAGGAATTTGGGGTGGCTCTGGAACCCCAAAATCCATCCCAGAGTGACCCCAAACCCACACACGGGGCGTGTGCACGTTCTGCACGAAGCCGTCCTGGAAAAATGGGGGGTTTGGGGTGTTTGGGGTGGCTCTGGAACCCCAAAATCCATCCCAGAGACCAGTTCTGAATGAAGCCATCCTGGAAAAATGGGGGGTTTGGGGTGTTTGGGGTGGCTCTGGAGCCCCAAAATCCATCCCAGAGTGACCCCAAACCCACACACGGGGCGTGTGCACGTTCTGCACGAAGCCATCCTGGAAAAATGGGGGGTTTGGGGTGTTTGGGGTGGCTCTGGAACCCCAAAATCCATCCCAGAGACCAGTTCTGAATGAAGCCATCCTGGAAAAATGGGGGGTTTGGGGTGTTTGGGGTGGCTCTGGAGCCCCAAAATCCATCCCAGAGTGACCCCAAACCCACACACGGGGCGTGTGCACGTTCTGCACGAAGCCGTCCTGGAAAAATGGGGGGTTTGGGGTGTTTGGGGTGGCTCTGGAACCCCAAAATCCATCCCAGAGACCAGTTCTGAATGAAGCCATCCTGGAAAAATGGGGGGTTTGGGGTGTTTGGGGTGGCTCTGGAACCCCAAAATCCATCCCAGAGCTCTGTGTGCACGAAGCCATCCTAAAAATGGGGATTTGGGGAGTTTGGGGTGGCTCTGAAACCCCAAAATCCATCCCAGAGCTCAGTTCTGAATGAAGCCGTCCTAAAAAATGGGGTTTGGGGTGGCTCTGGAACCCCAAAATCCATCCCAGAGCCCTGTGTGCACGTTCTGCACGAAGCCGTCCTGGAAAAATGGGGGGTTCGGGGTGTTTGGGGTGGCTCTGGAACCCCAAAATCCATCCCAGAGACCAGTTCTGAATGAAGCCATCCTGGAAAAATGGGGGGTTTGGGTTGTTTGGGGTGGCTCTGGAACCCCAAAATCCATCCCAGAGCTCTGTGTGCACGAAGCCATCCTAAAAATGGGGATTTGGGGAGTTTGGGGTGGCTCTGGAACCCCAAAATCCATCCCAGAGTGACCCCACACCTGCACAAGGGGCGTGTGCACGTTCTGCACGAAGCCGTCCTGGAAAAATGGGGGGTTTGGGATGTTTGGGGTGGCTCTGGAACCCCAAAATCCATCCCAGAGCTCTGTGTGCACAAAGCCATCCTAAAAAACGGGGTTCAGGGTGTGTGGGGTGGGTCTGGAACCCCAAAATCCATCCCAGAGTGACCCCACACCCGCACACGGGGCGTGTGCACGTTCTGCACGAAGCCATCCTAAAAAACAGGAATTTGGGGTGGCTCTGGAACCCCAAAATCCATCCCAGAGCTCTGTGTGCACAAAACCATCCTAAAAAATGGGATTTGGGGTGTTTGGGGTGGCTCTGGAACCCCAAAATCCATCCCAGAGCTCAGTTCTGCACGAAGCCATCCTAAAAAATGGGGTTTGGGGTGTTTGGGGGGGCTCTGGGATTTGGGAACCCCAAAATCCGTTCTGGGGGGAAATGAGGGAATTTGGGGTTCTGGGGGTCTGGGGAACCCCAAAATCTGCAGGGAAATGAGGGAATTTGGGGAACCCCAAAATCCGGGGGAAATGAGGGAATTTGGGATTGTGGGATTTGGGGAACCCCGAAATCTGGAGGAATGAGGGAATTTGGGGATCTGAGGAACCCCAAAATCCCGGGGGAATGAGGGAATTTGGGGGTTGGGAAAACCCCAAAATATGGGGGAAATGACGGATTTTGGGGTTGGGGGATTTAGGGAACCCCAAAATCTGGGGGAATGAGGGAATTTGGTGATCTGGGGAACCCCAAAATCTGGGGGGAATGAGGGATTTTGGGGGGTGGGGGAACCCCAAAATCTGGGGGGAATGAGGGAATTTGGGGGTTGGGGGAACCCCAAAATGCAGGGGAATGAGGGATTTTGGGGATCTGGGGAACCCCAAAATCTGGGGAAATGAGGGAATTTGGGAACCCCAAAATCTGCGGGGAATGAGGGAATTTGGGATCTGGGGTGTGGGGAACCCCAAAATCCGGGGGGGAAATGAGGGATTTTGGGGATTGGGGGAACCCCAAAATCTGGGGGAAATGAGGGATTTTGGGGTTGTGGGATTTGGGGAAGCCCAAAATCCAGGGGGAATGAGGGAATTTGGGGATCTGGGGAACCCCAAAATCCCGGGGGAATGAGGGAATTTGGGGGTTGGGGTACCCCAAAATCCGGGGGGAATGAGGGATTTTGGGGGGTGGCCCCACCCGCAGCTCCGGCTCCTCGAAGTAGTGCAGGGACAGAGTCTTGAGGTCGTGGGTGCCGGGGTCGTACTCCACCACCGAGAGCTGAGGGAACAGCACCCCAAAAACCGGTTAGGGCACCCCAAAATCATCCACTGCACCCCACAGTTATCTACAGCACCCCAAATTCATCCCCAGCACTCCAAAACTGAGTCACAGCACCCCAAAACCCATAATGGCACCCCGAAATGGAGTCACCGCACCCCAAATCGGGGTCGTACTCCACCACTGAGAGCTGAGGGAACAGCACCCCAAAAACCGGTTAGGGCACCCCAAAATCATCTACAGCACCCCAGAATCATCCACAGCACCCCAAAATCATCCACAGCACCCCAAAACTGAGTCACAGCACCCCAAAATCCATACTGGCACCCCAAAACGGGGTCGTACTCCACCACTGAGAGCTGAGGGAACAGCACCCCAAAAACCGGTTAGGGCACCCCAAAATCATCCACAGCACCCCAAAATCATCCACAGCACCCCAAAACTGAGTCACAGCACCCCACAGTTATCTACAGCACCCCAAAACTGAGTCACAGCACCCCAAAATCCATAATGGCACCCCAAATCGGGGTCGTACTCCACCACTGAGAGCTGAGGGAACAGCACCCCAAAAACCGGTTAGGGCACCCCAAAATCATCCACAGCACCCCAAAATCATCCACAGCACCCCAAAACTGAGTCACAGCACCCCACAGTTATCTACAGCACCCCAAAACTGAGTCACAGCACCCCAAAATCCATAATGGCACCCCAAATCGGGGTCGTACTCCACCACCGAGAGCTGAGGGAACAGCACCCCAAAAACCGGTTAGGGCACCCCAAAATCTTCCACAGCACCCCAAAATCATCCACAGCACCCCAAAAACGGGTTAGGGCACCCCAAAATCATCCACAGCACCCCAAAATCCATAATGGCACCCCAAAATGGGGTCGTACTCCACCACCGAGAGCTGAGGGAACAGCACCCCAAAAACCGGTTAGGGCACCCCAAAATCATCCACAGCACCCCAAAATCATCCCCAGCACCCCAAAACTGAGTCACAGCACCCCAAAATCCATAATGGCACCCCAAAGTTATCAACAGCACCCCAAAATCATCCCCAGCACCCCAAAATCCGCACTGGGGTTTTGTGGGATCTTTCTCGGGGTCTTCTTTTTGGGGTTCTTTGGGATTTTTTGGGGTTTTTCTGGGATTTTTGGGGGATTTTTTGGGGTTTTCTGGGATTTTTGGGGGATCTTTTGGGGTTCTTCGGGATTTTTGGGGATATTTTGGGGTTTTCTGGGATTTTTGGGGATATTTTGGGGTTTTCTGGCATTTTTGGGGGATTTTTTTTGGTTTTTCTGGGATTTTTGGGGGATTTTTTTGGGTTTTCTGGGATTTTGGGGGGATTTTTTGGGGTTTTCTGGGATTTTTGGGGATATTTTGGGGATTTTTTTGGGGTTCTTTGGTTATTTTGGGGGTTTTCTGGGGTTCTTTGGGATATTTTGGGGTTTTCTGGGTTTGTGATTTTTTTGGATTTTTTGGGGGATTTTCTGGGATTTTTTTGAGTTTTTTTGGGATTTTTTTTTGTCATTTTCTGAGTTTCTTTGTGATTTTTTTTGGATTTTTTGTGGTTTTTTTTCTGATTTTTTGTCATTTTCTGGGTTTCTTTGTGATTTTTTTGATTTTTTTTTGTTTTTTTCTGATTTTTTTTGTCATTTTCTGAGTTTCTTTGGGTTTTTTTTTTATTTTTTTTGGGTTTTTTTTGGTGATTTTTTTGTGGTTTTCTACATTTCTTTGTGATTTTTTTTTTGTCATTTTCTGAGTTCCTTTGTGATTTTTTTTTTGACTTTTTGTCATTTTCTGGGTTTCTTTGGTTTTTTTTTTTTATTTTTTTGTGATTTTTTTCTGATTTTTTTGTCATTTTCTGAGTTTCTTTGTTGGGGTTTTTTTATTTTTTTGTGGGTGTTTTTTGTGGTTTTTTTTGTGATTTTTTTTTGTCATTTTCCTGGGTTTCTTCGTTATTTTTTGAATTTTTTTTTTTTTTTGTGATTTTTTTGTCATTTTCTGGGTTTCTTTGTGATTTTTTTTGGGGGTTTTTTTGTGATTTTTTTGTCATTTTCTGAGTTCCTTCGTGATTTTTTTGATTTTTTTGGGGTTTTTTTCTGATTTTTTTGTCATTTTCTGAGTTTCTTTGGGGTTTTTTTTTTTTTTTGTGGTTTTTTTTGTGGTTTTTTTTGTGGTTTTCTACATTTCTTTGTGATTTTTTTTTATTTTTTTGTCATTTTCTGAGTTTCTTTGTGATTTTTTTTTTGACTTTTTGTCATTTTCTGAGTTTCTCCGTTATTTTTTTGAATTTTTTTTTTGGTTTTTTTTTTTATTTTTTTGTCATTTTCTGACTTTCTTCGTTATTTTTTTTAATTTTTTGTGGGTTTTTTTTTTTTTTTGTCGTTTTCTGAGTTCCTTCGTAATTTTTTTTGAATTTTTTTGTGATTTTTTTGTCATTTTCTGAGTTTCTTTGTTGTTTTTTTTTAATTTTTTGTCATTTTCTGAGTTTCTTTGTTGGTTTTTTGGGATTTTTTTGTCATTTATTGAGTTTCTTTGTCTGTTTTTTTTATTTCTTTGCGGGTTTTTATTTTTTTGTGGTTTTTTAAATTTTTTTGTCATTTTCTGGGTTTCTTTGGGATTTTTTTGGATTTTTTTTTTGTTTTTTTTTTTAATTTTTTTGTCATTTTCTGAGTTTCTTCGTTATTTTTTTGAATTTTTTTTTTGTTTTTTTTGTGCTTTTTTGTCATTTTCTGAGTTTCTTTGTTATTTTTTGGGGTTTTTTTGTGGTTTTTTTTGATTTTTTTTTGTCATTTTCGGACTTTCATCTTTTTTTTTTTATTTTTTTATGGTTTTTTTTTTTTTTTTTGTCATTTTCTGAGTTCCTTCGTTATTTTTTTTTGAATTTTTTTGTGATTTTTTTTGGATTTTTTTGTCATTTTCTGAGTTCCTTCGTGATTTTTTAAATTTTTTTTTGGCTGTTATTTTTTGTTATATTTTTAAAATTTTTTTTTGGTGTTATTTTTTGTTATATATTTTTTTTTTTGTGTTATTTTTTGTTATATTTTTAAATTTTTTTGGTGTTATTTTTTGTTATATTTTAAATTTTTTTGGTGTTATTTTTGTTATATTTTTAAATTTTTTTTGGTGTTATTTTTTGTTATATATTTTTTTTTTTGGCTGTTATTTTTTGTTATATATTTTTTTTTTTGGTCTTATTTTTTGTTATATTTTTTTTTTTGGCTGTTATTTTTTGTTATATTTTGAATTTTTTTTTGGTGTTTTTTTGTTTTTTTCTTTTTTTGGCTGTTATTTTTTGTTATATTTTAAATTTTTTTTTGTGTTATTTTTTGTTATATATTTTTTTTTGGGCTGTTATTTTTTGTTATATTTTAATTTTTTTGGTGTCATTTTTTGTTATATTTTTAATTTTTTTTTGGTGTTATTTTTTGTTATATTTTGAATTTTTTTTTTGTGGTTTTTTTTTTTTTTTTGGCTGTTATTTTTTGTTATATATATATTTTTTGGGCTGTTATTTTTTGTTATATTTTGAATTGTTTTTTTGGTGTTATTTTTTTTTTTTTTTTGCGGTTATTTTTTGTCATATATTTTTTTATTCGGTGTTATTTTTTGTTATATTTTTAAATTTTTTTTGCCGTCATTTTTTGTTATATTTTAATTTTTTTGGGCTGTTATTTTTTGTTATATTTTAATTTTTTTTAGACATTGCCGCGTGGGGTTTTCGCTCTCCCCGGCCGCACGCGGCTCTTGGGAGCCCGGCTGCGGCGCAGCTTCCTCGTGCTGCCGGCGTTTGCTGCCGCGGCTTCCCGGACCCGGCTCCGTGCCCCGGGCGCGTGGGCTGGCCAGCCTCCGTCACCGTGCGCTAGGGACCCGGCAAAGAGGAGGGAATTTGTCCATTCGCTCCGTGCGTGGCAGGATCGGTTCATTGGTCACACGCGGCGCGGTTCGATGGAAAGACGCGACCGCTCCCGGCACTCGCATGGGAGAAAACGGCGCCTGGCTGCCGGCGGGACAGGGCTTTCTGGAGGGGCGGGGCGAGAGGATCCACGGCCGGCCGGCCAATAGGGGCGGCTGCCGCGGCTTCCCGGACCCGGCTCCGTGCCCCGGGCGCGTGGGCTGGCAGCCTCCGTCACCGTGCGCTAGGGACCCGGCAAAGAGGAGGGAATTTGTCCATTCGCTCCGTGCTTGGCAGGATCGGTTCATTGGTCACACGCGGCGCGGTTCGATGGAAAGGCGCCACCGCTCCCGGCACTCGCATGGGAGAAAACGGCGCCTGGCTGCCGGCGGGACAGGGCTTTCTGGAGGGGTGGGGCGAGAGGATCCACGGCCGGCCGGCCAATAGGGGCGGCTGCCGCGGCGGTGACGCCACAACCGCGACCAACCAGAGAACCCCGCAGGGTGTGTGGTGGCTGTATGATGCCTTTATCCCCAATCGTCTGCCCTGTTTATGTTGAAGTCTCGTTCCAAGAGTGAAAGGAGGAGGGAAGAAGCTCAGGGTTTGTTTTCAAAAAACTCACTCCCTCCTCTACGTTCCTGCTCCGGGACGGTGTTGTCTGCGGACGGACGGACAGCGAGACAGAGCTCTCCTTTGCTTTTTCTAGTTAGTTTTAGCTAACTGAGGCAGAGAAGTTCCCTGGACTGTGGTTTTTTTTTCCCTTTCTCTGGATCTGCTCTGGACTGAACACCAGAAGAGCATCAGCAGCTCACACCTGTGGCCCAGCGGGCCGGGCCCGGGGGCCGCGGCATTGCCAGCGCCGGAAGGACTGGTCAGAGACTGAGTGAGCTGAGCTGCAGCCCGGGGGGATTTGCTCTGAATGTGTCTCTCTTGGAGTGGCAAGAAGTCTCATTGTTTAATATTTTCTAAGTTCTCTTGTGTAATAAACAGGTTTTTTCCACTTTTTTCCCTCCGGAGGTATTTTCTCCCGAACTGGGCTGGGGGGAGGGGCCAATTGAATCTGCTTTCCTAAGGAACCCTTTTGTGTGGGGGGGGGGAGAGGGGAATTCTTTCCCCAGACTTGCCCTGAACCAGGAGAGGCGGGGCGCCGAGCCAGAGCGGGCGGAGCGGGATCGTGTGGCCAGCACGGGGTTCCCCGGGGCCGGACGGCGCGGTGGTTACAGGAGCGGCACGGGGGGAAGATCCGGCAGCGTGGGGCCAGAAACCGCGGGATTACAGAACTTGACTTATTTTAACATAAATTAAAAACCCAAACTCCGGGACGCAACAAGACGTGTCCCCCCCTTACCTTGGCATCCTTGAAGCTGAGCAGCAGCGCGTCCCTCTTGGCTCCAGCCAGCTGCACGCTGGCCATGGACATGACATTCCCAAAAAACGAGACGAGGCCAGCAGCTCCAGCTTCTCCCGCTGCCCTTTGCCCTCTGGGGGGGAAAAAAATCGGATTTTTTAGCATTTTTTTTGAGGTTTCCTCAAAATTCTGCACCCCTCAAAATGAAAAATTCAATAATTGAGGGGTTTGTGGGCTTGGGATTTTTGTTGTTGATTTTTTTTTGTTGTGGCTCTGTTGAAAATGAATGAAATGAAATATTTTCAGGGTTAATTGTGATTAAATTAAGTGGAAATGTCTCTCAAGGGTGAGGTTTTGGGGGGTTTTCTGAAATTTGGGGTTGTTGGGAGAGGCAGGGATAAGGTAGGGAGTCCAGAAGTGCTTGGGAAGGGGGAAATTGTCCCAAAAAAGGGGGGAAATCAGCCCAAAAATGGGGAGGAAATCAGCCCAAAAAGGGGAAAATTAACCAAAAACTGAGGAAATCAGCCCAAAAAGGGTGAAAAGATCCAAAAAATGGGAAAATTAACCAAAAAAATGAGGAAATCAGCCCAAAAATGGGAGGAAATCAGCCCAAAAATGGGAGTGAATCAGCCCAAAAAGGAGAAAATTATCCCAAAAAAGGGGGGAAAATTAACCAAAAAATGAGGAAATCAGCCCAAAAAGGGTGAAAACATCCAAAAAATGGGAAAATTAACCAAAAAATGAGGAAATCAGCCCAAAAATGGGAGGAAATCAGCCCAAAAAGGGGGAAAAGATCCAAAAAAGGGGAAAATTAACCAAAAAATGAGGAAATCAGCCCAAAAAAAAAGGAGAAATCAGCCCAAAAAGGAGAAAATTATCCCAAACAATGAGGAAATCAGCCAAAAATGTGAGGAAATCAGCCCAAAAAGGAGAAAATTATCCCCAAAAGGGGAAAATTAACCAAAAAATGAGGAAATCAGCCCAAAAATGGGAGGAAATCAGCCCAAAAAATGGAGGAAATCAGCCCAAAAAGGGTGAAAAGATCCAAAAAAGGGGAAAATTAACCAAAAAAATGAGGAAATCAGCCCAAAAATGGGAGGAAATCAGCCCAAAAAGGAGAAAATTATTAAAAAAAAAAGGAAATAATCCCAAAAAGGAGAGGAGAAGTATTAAAAAAAATTTAAAAATCATCCCAAAAAGGAGAAAATGATCCAAAAAATGAGGAATTCAGACCAAAATGGGGGAAATGATCCCAAAAAATGAGGAAATCAGCCCAAAAAGGGGAAAATTATCCAAAAAAATGGAGAAATCAGCCCAAAAAGGAGAGAATTATTTAAAAAAAAAAGAGGAAATCAGCCCAAAAAGGGGAAAAATTATCCAAAAAATGGAGAAATCACCCCAAAAAGGAGACAATCATCAAAAAAAAAAAGAGCAAAACAGCCCGAAAAATGAGGAAAATTTCCCCAAAATTGGAGAAACCACCCAAAAACGGAGAAAATTATCCCAAAAAAAAAGAGCAGAATCATCCCCCAAAAAGGCAGAAAATCCCCCCAAACATTCCAAATCCCCCCAAAAATTCCCAAATCCCCAAAAATTCCCAAATCCCAAAAAATTCCCAAGTGCCCCCAAAAATTCCCAACCAAAATTCCCAATCCCCCCCACAAATTCCCAAATCCCCACCAAATTCCCAAATCCCCAAAAATTCCCTTCAAAAGTTCCCAAATCCCCCCAAAAAATTCCCAAATCCCAAAAAATTCCCAAATGCCCCCCAAAAATTCCCAAATCCCCCAAAAAATTCCCCAAATCCCCCAAAAATTCCCAAATCCCCCCAAAAATTCCCAAAAATCCCCCAAAATTCCCAAATGCCCCAAAAATTCCCAAATCCCCCCAAAAATTCCCAAATCCCCCAAAAAATTCCGAAATCCCTTCAAAAATTCCCAAATCCCCCAAAAATTCCCAAATCCCCCCCAAAAATTCCCAAATCCCCCAAAAAATTCCCAAATCCCAAAAAATTCCCCAATCCACAAAAAATTCCCAAATCCCCAAAAATTCCCAAATCGCCCCAAAAATTCCCAAAGGCCCCCAAAAAATTCCCAAATCCCCCCCCCAAAAATTCCCAAAAATCCCCAAAAAATTCCCAAATCCCCCCAAAAAATTCCCAAAAATCCCCAAAAATTCCCAAATCCCCCAAAAATTCCCAAATCCCCCCAAAAATTCCCTTCAAAAATTCCCCAAATCCCCCAAAAAATTCCAAATCCCCCAAAAAATTCCCAAATCTCCCCAAAAATTCCCAAATGCCCCAAAAATTCCCCAAAAATCCCAAAAAAATTCCCAAAAATCCCCCAAAAATTCCAAATTCCTCACCCCCATTCCGGTCTCCTTTGCCTGGGGCCTGTGAGGGAAAATGAAGAATTTCTAAAACTGACCCAAAATTTGGGAGTTTTGGGGAAAAAAAAAAATAAAGGGAGGGGAAATGGAATTTGGGGGAAAATTTGGGGAAATTTGGGGGAAATTTTGGGGAACATGGGGAAATTTGGGGGGAAATTGGGGGAGGAAATGGGGAAATTTGGGGGAAAATTGGGGGAAATTTGGGGGAATTTTGGGGGAAATTGGGGGGAAATTGGGGGAAATGGGAAAATTTGAGGGGGAAAATTGGGGGAGGAAATTGGGGAAATTTGGGGGGAAATTTGGGGGGATTTGGGGGGGAAATGGGGAAAATTGGGGGGAATTTTGGGGGGGAAATCGGGGAAGATTGAGGGGAACAATGGAGACCATTTGAGGGGAAATTTGGGGAACTTTGGGGGGAAATTTTGGGGAAAAATGGGGAAATTTGGGGGGAAATTTGGGGGAAACTTTGGGGGGAATTCGGGGAAATTGGGGGACTTTGAGGGGGAAACTTGGGGGAGGAAAATTGGGGAAAATTTGGGGGGAAATTTGGGGGAATTTTGGGGGGAATTTGAGAAATCTGGGGGGGAATGGGGAAATTGGGGGGAAATTGGGGGAATTTTATGGGGGAAATGGAGAAATTTGAGGGGAAAAGTTGAGGGAGGAAATTGGGGGACTTTGGGGGGAAATTTGGGGGAAAACTGGGGAAATTTGAGGGGGAAATTGGGGGAGGAAATGGGGAAATTTGGGGGAAATTTGGGGAAAATTTGGGGGAATTTTGGGGGAAATTGGGGGAATTTGAGGGGGAAATTGGGGAGGAAATGGGGAAACTTGGGGGGAAATTTGGGGAAATTTGGGGGGAATTGGGGGGAAATTGGGGGAATTTGGGGGAAAAAGGAGAAATT
>NW_026530561.1:0-98940 GCF_024509145.1 Vidua macroura | reverse complement strand
TTTTCCCCTTTTCCCTTTTTCCCCTTTCCCCCTTTTTCCCCCTTTTCCCCCTTTTCCCCTTTTTCCCCCTTCCCCCCTTTTCCCCCTTTCCCTTTCCCCCCTTTTTCCCCTTTCCCCTTCCCCACCCTTCCGACGCATCCCGATCCCACGGCGCCGTCGTTCCCGCAGGGAAGGGATGCTCCGCTCCTAACGCCCCGGCTCTCCTGAGGATGACCGCCATTCCCGAGCCCCTCGGACGCCCCCGGAGCAGCTCCTCCCGCAGCCTTTCCGGGACCCTGGAGGCCATGGGGACGCCGGACACGGATCGGGATTGGGATCGGGATTGGGATAAGGAGGAGACGCGGATCCTCAAGGTTTGCTTCTACAGCAACAGCTTCAACCTGGGCAAGAACTTCAAGCTGGTCAAGTGCTCCGTGGCCACGGAGATCCGGGTAGGTGGGGAAAGGGCGGGATCGGGGCTGGGATTGGGAATTCGGGGCTGGGATTGGGAATTCGGGGCGGGGATTGGCAATTTGGGATTGGGATTATGAATTCAGGGCTGGGATTGGGAATTCGTAGCTGGGATTGGGAATTCGGGGCTGGGATTGGGAATTTGGGGATGGGATTGGGAATTCAAGGCTGGGATTGGGAATTTGGGGCTGGGATTATGAATTTGGAGCTGGGACTGGGAATTTTGGGCTGTGATTGGGAATTCAGGGCTGGGATTGGGAATTCAGGGCTGGGATTGGGAATTTGGAGCTGGGACTGGGAATTTGGGGCTGGGATTGGGAATTTGGGGCTGGGATTGGGAATTCGGGGCTGGGATTGGGAATTCAGGGCTAGATTGGAAATTTGGGGCTGGGACTGGGAATTTAGGGCTGGGATTGGGAATTTAGGGCTGGGATTGGGAATTCAGGGCTGGAATTGGGAATTCAGTACTGGGATTGGGAATTTGGGGCTGGAATTGGGAATTTGGGGGCTGAGATTGGGAATTCGGGGCTGGGATTGGGAATTTGGGGCTGGGATTGGGAATTTGGTGCTGGGATTGGCCAATCCAGGGCTGGATCGGCTCCTTCCAGCCGCGTTTCCCAAGAGGTTGAGGAGAACCCAAGGATGGAAAAGTTGGGAATATTTGGGCTGGATGAGTTTTGAGGTCCGCTCCCACCCAAACCATTCTGGGATTCCGGGATCAAGGACACTCAGGAATCCATCCCAAGGGATTTTTATGAATTTGGGGATGGAAAAGGGAATGGAGAAACTTCCTGGAGTCCCCAATTCCCAGTGAAACCCCTGGATCCCAACATTCCTTCTCCAGGAGGAATCGGGATGGGGCTGGATCCAATGCCAGGCTGGGAGAGCTGGGAATGTGCAGCTGGATCGGGGAAGGATCCAGGGAATCCTTGGAGCCTTTTCCAGAGGGAAAGGAGAGCTGGAATTTGGGGAAGGGCTGGAGGAGCCAGGGAATGGCTTCCAGTGGGAAAGGGGAGCTTGGGATTTTGGGGATCTTGGGAAGGAATTCCCGGCTGGGCTGGAATTCCCAGAGAATCCCTGGATCCCTGGCAGTGTCCAAGGGTGGATTTGGATCAGCCTGGGATCGTGGGAAGTGTCCCTGGGATGGGATTGGAGATCCATGGATCCCATCCCAAACCATTCCAGGATTCTGGGATCAAGGACACTCAGGATCCATCCCGAGGGATTTTTATGGGATTTGGGGGATGGAAAAGGGAAGGGAGAAACTTCCTGGAGTCCTGAATTCCCAGTGAAGCCCCTGGATCCCAAAATTCCTTCTCCAGGAGGAATCAGGATGGGGATGGATCCAATGCCAGGCTGGGAGAGCTGGGAATGTGCAGCTGGATCGGGAAGGATCCAGGGAATCCTTGGAGCCTTTTCCAGAGGGAAAGGAGAGCTGGAATTTGGGGAAGGGCTGGAGGAGCCAGGGAATGGCTTCCAGTGGGAAAGGGGAGCTTGGGATTTTGGGATCTTGGGAAGGAATCCCGGCCGGGCTGGAATTCCCAGAGAATCCCAGGATCCCTGGCAGTGTCCAAGGGTGGATTTGGATCAGCCTGGGATCCTGGGAAGTGTCCCTGGGATGGGATTGAAGGTCCATGGATCCCATCCCGAACCATTCCAGGATTCTGGGATCAAGGACACTCAGGATCCATCCCGAGGGATTTTTATGGGATTTGGGGATGGAAAAGGGAAGGGAGACCCTTCCTGGAGTCCTGAATTCCCAGTGAAGCCCCTGGATCCCAAAATTCCTTCCCAGAGATGAGTCAGGATGGGTCTGGATCCAATCCTGGGAGAGCTGGAATGCGCAGCTGGATCGGGAAGGATCCAGGGAATCCTTGGAGCCTTTTCCAGAGGGAAAGGAGAGCTGGAATTTGGGGAAGGGCTGGAGGAGCCAGGGAATGGCTTCCATTGGGAAAGGGGAGCTTGGGATTTTGGGGTCATGGGAAGGAATTCCCGGCTGGGCTGGAATTCCCAGAGAATCCCTGGGAAGCGTCCCAGGAAATGTTGTCTCGCCCTCGGCTGGCGGCGTTGCGCCGGGATGGGTCTGGAGCTCCTTTCCCAACCCAAACCATCCCACGATTCCCCCTTTTTTTTTTTTTTCCCAGGAGGTGATCCGGTCCATCCTGCTGAGCGGGCGGATCGGGCCGGACGTCCGTCTGTCCGAGTGCTACGGCCTGCGGCTCAAGCACGTCAAGTCGGACGAGGTCCACTGGCTGCACCCCGAGCTGACGGTGGGAGAGGTCCAGGAGAAATACGAGTGCCTCCACCTGGAAGCCGAGTGGAGGTGGGGCCGTGTCCCCCCACCCCGTGCGCCCCGAAATCCTCGCGGTGGCAAGGGACGAGGGGTTGGGGATGCGAAGTGTCACTCTGGAGGTGACAGGGACGTGGAGGTGGCACTGTGGAGGTGACAGGGACGTGGAGGTGTCACTCTGGAGGTGACAGGGATGTGGAGGTGTCCCTCAGGAGGTGACAGGGACATGGAGATGTCCCTCAGGAGGTGTTGGGGACGTGGAGGTGGCACTGTGGAGGTGACAGGGACGTGGAGGTGTCACTCTGGAGGTGTTGGGGACACTGGGATGTCCCTCAGGAGGTGACAAGGACATGGAGGTGTCCCTCAGGAGGTGTTGGGGACACAGAGATTTCACTCTGGAGGTGACAGGGACATGGAGGTGTCCCTCAGGAGGTGTTGGGGACACAGAGATTTCACTCTGGAGGTGACAGGGACATGGAGGTGTCCCTCAGGAGGTGACAAGAACATGGAGATGTCCCTAAGGAGGTTTTGGGGACACTGGGATGTCACTCTGGAGGTGACAAGCACCTAGCGGTGACCCTCCAGAAGTGTTGGGGACACTGGGATATCACTCAGGAGGTGACAGGGACATGGAGGTGTCCCTCAGGAGGTGTTGGGGACACTGAGATGTCCCTCAGAGGTGACAGGGACACGGAGGTGACAGGGACATGGAGGTGTCACTCCGGAGGTGTTGGGGACAATGTGATATTACTATGGAGGTGACAGAGACACAGAGGTGTCCCTCAGGAGGGGTTGGGGACACTGGGATGTCCCACAGGAGGGTGACAGGGACACGGCGGTGTCACTCTGGAGGTGACAGGGACAGGGAGATGTCCCTCAGGAGGTGTTGGGGACACTGGGATGTCACTCTGCAGGTGACAAGGACACTGAGGTGTCTATCTGCTGGTGACAGGTATATGGGGATGTCACTCTGGAGGTGACAGGGACATGGAGGTGTCCCTCAGGAGGTGTTGGGGACACAGAGATTTCACTCTGGAGGTGACAGGGACATGGAGGTGTCCCTCAGGAGGTGACAAGGACATGGAGATGTCCCTCAGGAGGTGTTGGGTACACAGGGATGTCCCTCAGGAGGTGTTGGGACACTGGATGTCCCTCAGGATGGTGGCAGGGACATGGAGATGTCCCTCAGGAGGTGTTGGGGACACTGGGATGTCACTCTGGAGGTGAAAATGACATGGAGATGTCACTCTGGAGGTGACAGGTACACTGGGATGTCCCTCAGGAGGTGTTGGGGACACTGAGATGTCCCTCTGGAGGTGTTGGGGACACTGGGATGTCCCTCAGGAGGTGTTGGGGACACTGGGATGTCCCTCAGGAGGTGTTTGGGGACACTGGGATGTCCCTCAGGAGGTGGCAGGGACACTGGGATGTCCCTCAGGAGGTGTTGGGGACACTGGGATGTCACTCTGGAGGTGACAATGACATGGAGATGTCACTCTGGAGGTGACAGGTACACTGGGATGTCCCTCAGGAGGTGTTGGGGACACTGGGATGTCCCTCAGGAGGGGTTGGGGACACTGGGATGTCCCTCAGGAGGGGTTGGGGACACTGGGATGTCACTCTGGAGGTGACAGGGACACGGAGATGTTCCTCAGGAGGTGTTGGGGACACTGGGATGTCCCTCAGGAGGTGACAGGGACGCGCATGGCTTTGTCCAGGTACGACCTCCAGATCCGGTACCTGCCGGAGGATTTCATGGAGCGCTTCAAGGAGGACCGGACCACGCTGCTCTACTTCTACCAGCAGGTCAGGGCTGCTCCAGCGTCCCCTCTCCGGCCCCAGAATTCCCAAAATTCCCGAGATTCCCGAGAATCCCGAGATTCCCGAGATTCCAAGGTTTTGTCACCCTTGGGGTGGCGGTGGTGGCCCCGTCCTGCTGCTGGGAATGGCCAGAAGGGACATCCAGGGACATCCAGGGATGTCCAGGGACATCCAAGGATGACCAGGGACGTCCTGGGACATCCAGGGACATCCTGGGACATCCTGGGATGTTCAGGGATGTCCAGAGACATCCAGGGACATCCAGGGATGTCCTGGGACACCCAGGGACATTCTGGGACATCCTGGGATGTTCAGGGATGTCCTGGGACATCCTGGGACACCCAGGGACATCCAGGAACGACCAGGGACATCCAGGGATATCCAGGGACATGCTGGGACATCCAGGGACACCCAGGGACATCCAGGGACATCCAGGGATGTCCAGGGATGTCCAGGGATGTCCTGGGATGTCCTGGGATGTCCTGGGACATCCTGGGACGCCCAGGGACACCCAGGGACATCCAGGGACTTCCTGGGACACCCAGGGACATCCAGGGACGTCCGGGGATGTCCAGGGATGTCCTGGGACATCCTGGGACATCCTGGGACACCCAGGGACGTTCAGGGACACCCAGGGACATCCAGGGACGTCCAGGGACATCCCGGAACACCCAGGGACATCCAGGGACATCCAGTGACATTCTGGGACACCCAGGGATGTCCAGGGACATCCAGGGACATCCAGCGACATTCTGGGACATCCAGAGATGTTCAGGGACATCCAGGGACATCCAGGGACATGCTGGGACATCCAGGGACACCCAGGGATTTCCAGGGACATCCTGGGACATCCTGGGACACCCAGGGACATCCAGGGACATCCAGGGACGTCCAGGGACATCCAGGGACATTCTGGGACATCCTGGAACACCCAGGGACATCCAGGGACATCCAGGGACACCCAGGGACGTCCAGGGACATCCAAGGACTTCCTGGAACACCCAGGGACATCCAGGAACATCCTGGGACATCCAGGGACACCCAGGGACATCCAGGGACGTCCAGGGATGTCCAGGGATGTCCTGGGACATCCTGGGATGTCCAGGGACAACCAGGGACACCCAGGGACATCCAGGAACATCCTGGGACATCCAGGGACACCCAGGGACGTCCAGGGACATCCAGGAACGACCAGGGACATCCAGGGATATCCAGGGACATGCTGGGACATCCAGGGATGTCCAGGGACATCCAGGGACATCCTGGGACATTCTGGGACATCCTGGGATATTCAGGGATGTCCTGGGACATCCAGGGACATCCAGCGACATTCTGGGACATCCAGGGACATCCAGAGACGTTCAGGGACATCCAGGGACATCCAGGGACATGCTGGGACATCCAGGGACACCCAGGGATTTCCAGGGACATCCAGGGACATCCAGCGACATTCTGGGACATCCAGGGACATCCAGAGACGTTCAGGGACATCCAGGGACATCCAGGGACATGCTGGGACATCCTGGGACACCCAGGGATTTCCAGGGACATCCTGGGACATCCTGGGACATCCAGGGATTTCCAGGGACATCCAGGGACGTCCAGGGACATCCAGCGACATTCTGGGACATCCTGGGACATCCAGGGACACCCACGGACGTCCTGGGACATCCAGGGACATCCCGGGATGTCCAGGGACATGCTGGGACACCCAGGGACTTGGGATGTCCCCCGATGTCCCCCCGGTGTCCCTGCAGTGACGGTGACACGCTGTCCCTGCTGTCCCCGGTCTCCCCTGCTGACCCCGGTGTCCCCGATGTCCTCCTGGTGTCCCTGGGTGTCCCCAGTGTCCCCGGTGTCCCCGCGGTGTCCCTGCGGTGACACAGTGTCCCCAATGTCCCCGGTCTCCCCTGCTGACCCCGGTGTCCTTGCGCTGTCCCTGGGTGTCCTGGCTGTCCCCTGCTGTCTCCGGTATCCCCGCTGTGATGCGGTGTCCCCGGTGTCCCCGCGGTGTCCCCGCGGTGACACGGTGTCCCCAGTGTCCCCCTGGTGTCCCTGGGTGTCCCCTGTGTCCCCGGTGTCCCCGGTGTCCCCACGGTGTACCAGCGGGGACGTGGTGTCCCCGATGTCCCCCCGGTGTCCCCGCTGTCCCCGCGGTGTCCCCATGGTGACGTGGTGTCCCCAATGTCCCTGCGGTGTCCCCACGGTGACGCGGTGTCCCTGGTGTCCCCGGTGTCCCCGCGGTGTCCCCGCGGTGACGCGGTGTCCCCAATGTCCCTGTGGTGTCCCCGGTGTCCTGGGTGTCCCCGTGCTGTCCCCGCGGTGACGCGGTGTCCCCGGTGTCCCCGCCGTGTCCCCGCGGTGACGCGGTGTCCCCGATGTCCCCCCGGTGTCCCTGGTGTCCCTGTGGTGTCCCTGCAGTGACGCGGTGTCCCCGGTGTCCCTGCGGTGTCCCCATGGTGATGCGGTGTCCCCGATGTCCCCCCGGTGTCCCCGGTGTCCCCACGGTGTCCCCGTGGTGACACGGTCTCCCCGATGTCCTCCCGGTGTCCCCGGTGTCCCCACGATGTCCCAGCGGGGACACGGTGTCCCCGATGTCCTCCCGGTGTCCCCGCGGTGACGCGGTGTCCCCGATGTCCCCCCAGTGTCCCCGCGGTGTCCCCGCGGTGACGCGGTGTCCCCGATGTCCCCCCGGTGTCCCCGTGGTATCCCTGCATTGACGCGGTGTCCCCGGTGTCCCCTGCTGCCCCCGGTGTCCCCGTGGTGACACAGTGTCCCCGCGGTGTCCCCGCATTGACGCGGTGTCCCCGGTGTCCCCTGCTGTCCCCGGTGTCCCCGTGGTGACGCGGTGTCCCCGGTGTCCCCGTGGTGTCCCTGGGTGTCCTGGCTGTCCCCTGCTGTCCCCGGTGTCCCTGCGGTGACGCGGTGTCCCCGGTGTCCCCTGCTGTCCCCGGTGTCCACGCGGTGACGCGGTGTCCCCTGCTGTCCCCGGTGTCCCCACGGTGACGCGGTGTCCCCACTGTCTACGCGGTGTCCCCGGTGTCCCCTGCTGTCCGCGGTGTCCCCGGTGTCCCCGTGGTGACGCGGTGTCCCCTGCTGTCCCCGGTGTCCACGCGGTGACGCGGTGTCCCCGGTTTCCCCCCGGTGTCCCCGCGGTGACGCGGTGTCTGCGGTGTCCCCACGGTGACGCGGTGTCCCCTGCTGTCCCCGGTGTCCCCGCGGTGACGCGGTGTCCCCGGTGTCCCCGGTGTCCCCGCGGTGTCCCCGCGGTGACGCGGTGTCCCCTGCTGTCCCCGGTGTCCCCACGGTGACGCGGTGTCCCCAGTGTCCCCGCGGTGTCCCCGGTGTCCCCGCGGTGACGCGGTGTCCCCGGTGTCCCCGCGGTGTCCCCCAGCTCCGCAGTGAGTACATGCAGAGCTATGCCAGCAAGGTCAGCGAGGGCATGGCGCTGCAGCTGGGCTGCCTCGAGCTCAGGTACGCCTGGCCCTGTCCCCCGTGTCCCCTGCTGTCCCCTGCTGTGTCCCCTGTGTCCCCTGCTGTGTCCCCTGTGTCCCCTGTGTCCCACTGTGTCCCACTGTCCCTGTGTTCTTCTGTCCTTGTGTCTTTGTGTCGTTTTGTCCCTGTGTCCCCTGCTGTCCCCTGCTGTCCTCTTGTGTCCTTTTGTGTCCCCTGGCCCCGTGTCCCCTTGTGTCCCCTTGTGTCCCCTTGTGTCCCCTTGTGTCTCCTGGCCCTGTGTCCTTGCGTCTTTGTGTCATTGTGTCCCTGTGTCCCCTGTGTCCCCTGTGTCCCCTGTGTCCCCTGTGTCCCACTGTGTCCCACTGTCCCTGTGTTCTTCTGTCCTTGTGTCTTTGTGTTGCTTTGTCCCTGTGTCCCCTGCTGTCCCCTGCTGTCCCCTTGTGTCACCCGGTGTCCTCTTGTGTCCTCTTGTGTCCTTTTGTGTCCCCTGGCCCTGTGTCCCCTGTGTCCCCTGTGTCCCCTGTGTCCCCTGTGTCCCACTGTGTCCCACTGTCCCTGTGTTCTTCTGTCCTTGTGTCTTTGTGTTGCTTTGTCCCTGTGTCCCCTGCTGTCCCCTGCTGTCCCCTGCTGTCCCCTCGTGTCTCCTGGCCCTGTGTCCTTGTATCTTTGTGTCATTGTGTCTTTGTGTCCCCGTGTTCCCTTGTCCCCTCGTGTCCCCTGGTGTCCTCTTGTGTCGCACTGTCCCTGTGTTCTTCTGTCCTTGTGTCTTTGTGTCGTTGTGTCCCTCTGTCCCACTGTGTCCCTTTGTGTCCCCTGTGTCCCACTGTGTCCCACTGTCCCTGTGTTCTTCTGTCCTTGTGTCTTTGTGTTGCTTTGTCCCTGTGTCCCCTGCTGTCCCCTGCTGTCCCCTTGTGTCTCCTGGCCCTGTGTCCTTGTATCTTTGTGTCATTGTGTCTTTGTGTCCCCGTGTCCCCTTGTCCCCTCGTGTCCCCTGGTGTCCTCTTGTGTCCCACTGTCCCTGTGTTCTTCTGTCCTTGTGTCTTTGTGTCATTTTGTCCCCGTGTCCCCTGGTGTCCCCTGTGTCCCCTTGTGTCCCCTGGTGTCCTCTTGTGTCCTTTTGTGTCCCCTGGCCCTGTGTCCCCTGTGTCCCCTGTGTCCCGCTGTGTCCCGCTGTGTCCCACTGTCCCTGTGTTCTTCTGTCCTTGTGTCTTTGTGTTGCTTTGTCCCTGTGTCCCCTTGTGTCCCCTGGCCCTGTGTCCTTGTGTCTTTGTGTCATTTTGTCCCTATGTCCCCTTGTCCCTGTGTGTCCCCTGTCCCTGTGTCCCCTTGTCCCCATGTGTCCCACTGTCCCGGTGTCTTTGTGTCCCTGTCTCCCCTGTCCCCGTGTCCCTTGTCCCCAAGTGTCCCTGTGACCCTGTGTCCTTCTGTCCGTGTGGGGGTGGGGAGGGAAGTTCCAGCTCTTTTGGAGGTGGCAGGAGGACATGGGGGACATGGAGGGACATGGAGGGACATGGAGGGACATGGGGGACATGGGGGACATGGGGACATGGAGACGTGGGGCATGTGGTGGGGACATGGGGGGCATGAGGGACATGGGGACATGGGGGGTGTGGGGCACGTAAGGACATGTGGACATGGGGACATGGGGGACATGGAGGGACATGGGGGACATGGGGGACATGGAGGGACATGGGGGACATGGAAGGACATGGAGGGACATGGGGACATGGGGACATGGGGACATGGGTGACATGGAGGGACATGAAGGGACATGAAGGGACATGGGGGACATGGGGGACATGGAAGGACATGGGGGCATGGAGGGACATGGAGGGACATGGAGGGACATGGAGGATATGGGGACATGGAGGGACATGGGGACATGGGGACATGGAGGGACATGGGGGACATGGTGGGACATAGGGGACATGGAGGGACATGGAGGGATGAGGGGACATGGGGGACATGGAGGGACATGGGGGACATGGAGGGATGAGGGGACATGGGAGACATGGGGGCATGGAAGGACATGAGGACATGGTGGGACATAGGGGACATGGGGGACATGGAGGGACATGGTGGGACATGGAGGGACATGGGGACATGGGAGATGTGGGGGATGTGGGTACATGAGGGACGTGGGGACATGGAGGGACATGGGGGACGTGGGGACATGCGGGATGTGGAGGGACATGGGGACATGGAAGGACATGGGTACATGGAGGGACATGGGGGACATGGAGGGACATGGAGGGACATGGGGGACGTGGGGACATGGGGGATGTGGAGGGACATGGGGGACATGGAGGGACATGGGGGACATGGAGGGACATGGAGGGACATGGGGGACGTGGGGACATGGGGGATGTGGAGGGACATGGGGGATGTGGAGGGACATGGGGGACATGGAGGGACATGGAGGGACATGGAGGGACAGGGAGGGACATGAGGACATGGGGGATGAGGGGACATGAAGGGACATGGGGACATGGGGACATGGAGGGACATGGGGACATGGGAGATGTGGGGGATGTGGGGACATGGAGGGACATGGGGACATGAGGGATGTGGGGACATGGGAGACATAGGGGACATGGGGGACATGAGGGACATAGAGGGACATGAGGGACATGGTGGGACATGGGGGACATGGGGGATGTGGGGACATGGGGACATGGAGGGACATGGGGGACATGAGGGATATGGGGGACATGGGTGACATGGGTGACATGGTGGGTCATAGGGGACATGGGGGCATGGAGGGACATGGAGGGACACGGGGACATGGGGACATGGAGGGACATGGGGGCATGGAGGGACATGGAGGGACACGGGGACATGGGGGACATGGTGGACATGGGGAACATGGAAAGGTGGGGCATGTGGTGGGGACATGGAGGGACATGGGGACATGGGGACATGGGGGATCTGGAGGGACATGGGGACATGGAGGGACGTGGAGGGTCATGGGGACATGGGGGATGTGGGGACATGGGGACATGGAGGGACATGGTGGGACATGGGGGACATGGGGACATGGGAGATGTGGGGGATGTGGGTACATGAGGGACATGGGGACATGGAGGGATGTGGGGACATGGAGGGACATGGGGACATGGTGGACATGGGGATATGGGGACATGGGGACATGGAGGGACACGGGGACATGGGGGACATGATGGACATGGGGAACATGGAAAGGTGGGGCATGTGGTGGGGACATGGAAGGACACGGGGACATGGTGGGACACGCGGGCCACGGTGGCGTGTGTCACCGGCCGGCGTCCCCGTCCCCGTGTCCCCCAGGAGGTTCTACAAGGACATGCCCCAGAACGCGCTGGACAAGAAATCCAACTTCGAGTTCCTGGAGTGAGTCCGGCCCGGGGCTGGGGACCTGCTGAGGGCCTTCCTCACCCTCCTCATCTTCACCATCCTCCTCGTCCTCCTCATCCTCCTCACCCTCCTCACCCTCCTCATCTTCACCATCCTCCTCATCCTCCTCATCTTCATCATCCTCCTCATCCTCCTCATCCTCCTCATCTTCATCATCCTCCTCATCCTCCTCATCCTCCTCCTGCTACTCCTCACCCTCCTCATCCTCCTGATCATCCTCATTCTCCTCATCCTCCTCGTCCTCCTCATCCTCCTCCTGCTATTCTTCGTCCTCCTCGTCCTTCTCGTCTTCATCCTCCACCTGATCATCCTCATTCTCCCCATCCTTTTCATCTTCATCATCCTCGTCATCCTCCTTGTCCTCCGCATCCTCCTCCTGCTACTCCTCATCGTCCTCATTCTCCTCATCCTCCTCATCTTCATCATCCTCCTGCTACTCATCACCCTCCTCATCTTCCTCATCCTCCTCATTGTCCTCATCTTCATCATCCTCCACATCTTCCTCATCCTTCTGCTGCTCCTCATCCTCCCTCAGCTCCTCATCCTCCTCTTCCTCCCGCATCTCCACATTCTCCCACATCTTCTCACCCTCCCTCATCTCCTCATCTTCTCACAGCTCCTCATCCTCCTGTGGCTCCTCATCCTCCCGTAACTCTTCATCTTCCCACAGCTCCTCATCTTCCCAGTCTCTCATCCTCCTCATCCTCCTGTAGCTCCTCATCCTCCTCATCCTCCTCATCCTCCTGCTGCTCCTCATCCTCCTCATCCTCCTACTGCTCCTCATCCTCCTGTGGCTCCTCATCCTCCTCATCCTCCTCATCCTCCCCCAGCTCCTCATCCTCCTCATTCTCCTGCTGCTCCTCATCCTCCTCATCCTCCTGCTGCTCCTCATCCTCCTGCTGCTCTTCATCCTCCTGCTGATCCTCATCCTCCTCATCCTCCCACATCTCCACATCCTCCCACATCTTCTCACCCTCCCTCATCTCCTCATCCTCCCACAGCTCCTCATCCTCCTCATCCTCCTCATCCTCCTCATCTTCCTCATCCTCCTGCTACTCCTCATCCTCCTCATCTTCCTCATCCTCCTCATCCTCCTCATATTCCTCATCCTCCTCATCCTCCCACATCTCCACATTCTCCCACGTCTTCTCACCCTCCCTCATCTCCTCATCTTCTCACAGCTCCTCATCCTCCCAGTTTCTCGTCCTCCTCATCCTCCTGCTGCTCCTCATCCTCCTCATCCTCCTCATCTTCCTCATCCTTCTGCTGCTCCTCATCCTCCTCATCCTCCTCATCTTCCTCATCCTTCTGCTGCTCCTCATCCTCCTCATCCTCCCACATCGCCACATCCTCCCGCATCTTCTCACCCTCCCTCATCTCCTCATCTTCCCACAGCTCCTCATCCTCCTCATTCTTCCTCATCCTCCCTCAGCTCCTCATCTTCCTCATCCTCCTTATCCTCCTCATCTTCCTCATCCTTCTGCTGCTCCTCATCCTCCTCATTCTCCTCATCTTCCTCATCCTTCTGCTGCTCCTCATCCTCCTCATCCTCCTCATCTTCCTCATCCTCCTGCTGCTCCTCATCCTCCTCATCCTCCCACATCTCCACATCCTCCCACATCTCCACATCCTCCCACATCTCCTCATCCTCCCGCATCTCCACATCCTCCCTCATCTCCTCATCCTCCCACATCTCCTCATCCTCCCGCATCTCCACATCCTCCCTCATCTCCTCATCCTCCCACATCTCCTCATCCTCCCTCATCTCCTCATCCTCCCCGTCCTGGGAGATGAAGACGGGAACCGTCCGCCCCCTCTCCCGCACTCCGGGCTCCCCCTCACGCTCAGCGCGGTGCCCCCGTCGCCGGGACGGGAATTCCCGCTGACATTCCCGGGATTCTCTGCCCCGCAGGAAGGAGGTGGGGCTGGACCTGTTCTTCCCCAGCCAGATGCTGGAGAACCTGAAGGTGAGGGACACGTGGGCGTGACACGCGTGTGACACCTGGGGGCACGCGTGACCACGCCCTTGAGTGTGTCCGTGTGTCCATGTGTGTCCTTGTGTGTCCTTGTGTGTCCTTGTGTGTCCTTGTGTGTCCATGTGTGTCCCTGTGTCCGTGTGTCCATGTGTCCGTGTGTCCGTGTGTGTCCCTGTGTGTCCCTGCGTGTCCTTGTGTGTCCCTGTGTGTCTGTGTGTGTCCGTGTGTGTCCATGTGTGTCCGTGTGTGTCCCTGTGTGTCCCTGTGTGTCTGTGTGTGTCCATGTGTGTCCGTGTGTGTCCATGTGTCCTTGTGTGTCCGTGTGTGTCCATGTGTCCATGCGTGTCCATGCGTGTCCATGTGTGTCCGTGTGTGCCCGTGTGTGTCCGTGTGTGTCCCTGTGTCTCTGTGTGTGTCCGTGTGTGTCCGTGTGTGTCCATGCGTGTCCATGCGTGTCCGTGTGTGTCCATGTGTGTCCGTGTGTGTCCCTGTGTGTCCCTGTGTGTCTGTGTGTGTCCATGTGTGTCCGTGTGTGTCCATGTGTCCTTGTGTGTCCGTGTGTGTCCATGTGTCCATGCGTGTCCATGCGTGTCCATGTGTGTCCGTGTGTGCCCGTGTGTGTCCGTGTGTGTCCCTGTGTCTCTGTGTGTGTCCGTGTGTGTCCGTGTGTGTCCATGCGTGTCCATGCGTGTCCGTGTGTGTCCGTGTGTGTCCATGTGTCCATGCGTGTCCTTGTGTGTCCCTGTGTGTCCGTGTGTGTCCATGTGTGTCCATGCGTGTCCTTGTGTGTCCCTGTGTGTCTGTGTGTGTCCGTGTGTGTCCTTGTGTGTCCGTGTGTGTCCATGTGTGTCCTTGTGTGTCCGTGTGTGTCCTTGTGTGTCCTTGTGTCCATGCATGTCCTTGTGTTTCCTGTGTGTCTGTGTGTGTCCATGTGTCCATGCGTGTCCTTGTGTCTCTGTGTGTGTCCGTGTGTGTCCGTGTGTGTCCCTGTGTGTCCGTGTGTGTCTGTGTGTGTCCGTGTGTGTCCCTGTGTGTCCATGCGTGTCCCTGTGTGTCCGTGTGTGTCCGTGTGTATCCGTGTATCTGTGTGTCCCTATCCCCACCCTCTGTCCTATGTCCATGTGTCCACCTCCATCCCGGTGTTCCCATACCTGACCCTGCCCCCATCCCGTTGTTCCCGTATCCCATACCATCCCCATCCCGGTGTTCCCGTATCCCACACCGCCCCCATCCCATCATTCCCGTACCCCACACTGCCCCCATCCCGGCATTCCCATACCCCACACCATCCCATCCCGGTGTTCCTATATCCCATACCATCCCCATCCCGGCATTCCTGTATCCAACGCCGTGTCCATCCCGTCATTCCCATATCCCACATCATCCCATCCCGGCGTTCCTGTATCCCACACCGCCCCCATCCTGGCATTCCCGTACCCCACACCATCCCATCCCGGCGTTCCCGTATCCCACACCGCCCCCATCCCGGCATTCCCATACCCCACACTATCCCATCCCGGCGTTCCCATATCCAACGCCATGTCCATCCCGTCATTCCCGTACCCCACACCATCCCATCCCGGCGTTCCCATATCCAACGCCGTGTCCATCCCGTCATTCCCGTACCCCACACCGCCCCCATCCCGTCATTCCCATACCCCACACCATCCCATCCCGGTGTTCCTATATCCCATACCATCCCTATCCCGGCATTCCTGTATCCAACGCCGTGTCCATCCCGTCATTCCCATATCCCACATCATCCCATCCCGGCGTTCCTGTATCCCACACCGCCCCCAGCCCGGCATTCCCGTACCCCACACCGCCCCCATCCCGGTGTTCCAGTACCCCACACCGCCCCCATCCTGGTGTTCCCGTATCCCACACCGCCCCCATCCCGGCATTCCCGTACCCCACACCGCCCCCATCCCGTCATTCCCATACCCCACACCGTGTCCATCCCGGCATTCCTGTACCCCACACCGCCCCCATGCCGGCATTCCCGTATCCCACACCGCCCCCATCCCGGCATTCCCATATCCCACACCGCCCCCATCCCGGCATTCCCGTACCCCACACCGCCCCCATGCCGGCATTCCCATACCCCACACCATCCCATCCCGGCATTCCCGTACCCAACACCGCCCCCATCCCGGTGTTCCTATATCCCACATCGCCCCCATCCCGGCATTCCCATACCCCACACCATCCCATCCCGGTGTTCCTATATCCCATACCATCCCCATCCCGGCATTCCTGTATCCAACGCCGTGTCCATACCGTCATTCCCATATCCCACATCATCCCATCCCGGTGTTCCCGTACCCCACACCGCCCCCATCCCGGCGTTCCCATATCCCACACCGCCCCCATCCCGGCGTTCCAGTATCCCACACCGCCCCCATCCCGGCATTCCCATACCCCACACCATCCCATCCCGGTGTTCCTATATCCCATACCATCCCCATCCCGGCATTCCTGTATCCAACGCCGTGTCCATCCCGTCATTCCCATATCCCACATCATCCCATCCCGGCGTTCCTGTATCCCACACCGCCCCCATCCCGGCATTCCCGTACCCCACACCGCCCCCATCCCAGTGTTCCTATATCCCGCACCGCCCCCATCCCGGTGTTCCCGTATCCCACACCGCCCCCATCCCGGCATTCCCTTACCCCACGCCGCCCCCATCCCGGCGTTCCCGTATCCCACACCCGCCCCCATCCCGGCGTTCCCGTGTCCCATTCCCGGCGGGTGTCCCGGCAGCCGCGGCAGCTGCGGAAGATGATCCAGCAGACGTTCCAGCAGTACGCGCTCCTGCGGGAGGAGGAGTGCATCCTGAAATTCCTGCACACCCTGGCCGCCTTCGCCCCCATCGACCAGGAGAACTTCCGCTGCCAGCTCGTCGTGCGTGCCCGGCAGCGGGATACGGGAATGTGGGAATGTGGGACACGGGAATGTGGGATACGGGATACGGGAATGTGGGATATGGGAATGTGGGAATGTGGGATACGGGAATGTGGGATACGGGATACGGGATACGGGATACGGGATACGGGGATGTGGGATACGGGATACGGGATACGGGAATGTGGGAATGTGGGATACGGGATACAGGAATGTGGGAATGTGGGATAAGGGAATGTGGGATACGGGATATGGGAATGCGGGATATGGGAATGTGGGATATGGGAATGTGGGATACGGGATACGGGAATGTGGGATACGGGAATGTGGGATATGGGATAGGGGATATGGGATATGGGATATGGGATATGGGAATGTGGGATACGGGAAGGTGGGATACGGGAAGGTGGGATATGGGAATGTGGGATATGGGATATGGGAATGTGGGATACGGGAATGTGGGATACGGGATACAGGATACGTGAATGTGGGACACGGGAATGTGGGATATGGGATACGGGATACGGGATACGGGATATGGGAATGTGGGATATGGGATACGGGATACGGGATACGGGATATGGGAATGTGGGATATGGGAATGTGGGATACGGGATACGGGAATGTGGGATACGGGAATGTGGGATACGGGAATGTGGGATATGGGAATGTGGGATACGGGAATGTGGGAATGTGGGATACGGGATACGGGAATGTGGGATATGGGATACGGGAATGTGGGATACGGGAATGTGGGATATGGGATACGGGAATGTGGGATACGGGAATGTGGGATACGGGAATGTGGGATACGGGATACGGGATATGGGAATGTGGGATACGGGATATGGGAATGTGGGATACGGGATACAGGAATGTGGGATACGGGAATGTGGGATATGGGATAGGGGATATGGGATATGGGATATGGGAATGTGGGATACGGGAATGTGGGATACGGGATACGGGATACGGGAATGTGGGATACGGGATATGGGAATGTGGGATACGGGAATGTGGGATACGGGATACAGGATATGTGAATGTGGGACACAGGAATGTGGGATATGGGATACGGGATACGGGATACGGGATACGGGATATGGGAATGTGGGATATGGGATACGGGATACGGGATACAGGATACAGGAATGTGGGATACGGGATATGGGAATGTGGGACATGGAAATGTGGGATACGGGAACGTGGGATACGGGAATGTGGGATACAGGATATGGGAATGTGGGATATGGGATATGGGATACGGGATATGGGAATGTGGGATACGGGATATGGGAATGTGGGATACGGGATACGGGATACGGGAATGTGGGATACGGGAAGGTGGGATACGGGATACGGGAATGTGGGATATGGGAAGGTGGGATACGGGAATGTGGGATACGGGATACGGGATATGGGAAGGTGGGATACGGGAAGGTGGGATACGGGAATGTGGGATACGGGATATGGGAATGTGGGATATGGGATACGGGATATGGGAATGTGGGATACGGGATACGGGATACGGGATACGGGAATGTGGGATACGGAAATGTGGGATACGGGAATGTGGGTTACGGGATACGGGATATGGGAATGTGGGATATGGTATACAGGACACGGGAATGTGGGACACGGGAATGTGGGACACGGAAATGTGGGATACGGGATACGGGATATAGGAATGTGGGATATGGGATATGGGATATGGGAATGGGGGATATGGGATACGGGATATAGGAATGTGGGATATGGGATATGGGATATGGGAATGGGGGATATGGGATACGGGATATGGGAATGTGGGATACAGGAATGTGGGATACGGGATACGGGAATGTGGCATATGAGAATGTGGGATATGGGATATGGGATACGGGAATGTGGGATACAGGATACGGGATATGGGATACGAGATATGGGATATGGGGTCTGGGATTTGGGGTAAGGGATATGGGATAGGGGATATGGGATATGAGATAGGGGATATGGGATATGGGATATGGGATATGGGATATGGGATTTGGGATATGGGATATGGGATTTGGGATGTGGGATATGGGATATGGGATATGGGATATGGGATATCGTATTTGGGATACAGAATATAGGATATGTGATATGAGATACAGGATACAGGATATGGGGTACGGGATATGGGAGACAGGATAGGGGATATGGGATATGGGATATGGGATATGGGATATGGGATATGGGATACGGGATATGGGATTTGGGATATGGGATATGAGATACAGGATATCGGATATGAGATATGGGATAAGGGATACAGGATATGGGATATGGGATATGGGATATGGGATATGGGATATGGGATATGGGATATGGGATACGGGATATGGGATATGGGATTTGGGATATGGGATATGAGATAGGGGATATGGGATTTGGGCTACGGAATATGGGATATGGGATATGAGATAGGGGATACGGGATACGGGAATGTGGGATACAGGAATGTGGGATACGGGATACGGGATACGGGAATGTGGGATACGGGGTCTGGGATTTGGGATAGGGGATATGGGATATGCGATAGGGGATGTGGGATTTGGGATACGGAATATGGGATACAAGATATGAGATTGGGGATATGGGATATGTGATATGGGATATGGGATATGGGATATGGGATATGGGATATGAGATAGGGGACATGGAACATGGGATACGGGATACGAGATATGGGATATGGGATACGGGATATGGGATATGCAATATGGAATGCGGGATATGTGATACGGGATATGGGATTTGGGATATAGAATATGGGATACATGATATGAGAGATGGGATACGGGATATGGGATATGGGATATGGGATATGGGATATGGGATATGGGATGTGGGATATGGGATGTGGGGTACAGGATATGGGATGTGGGGTACAGGATATGGGATTTGGGATATGGGATATAGAATATAGGATACAAGATATGAGAGATGGGATACAGGATATGGGATATGGGATATGGGATGTGGGGTACAGGATATGGGATTTGGGATATGGGATATAGGCTATGGAACATGGGATATGGAATATGGGATGTGGGGTACGGAATATGGGATACAGAATAGGGGATATGGGATGTGGGATATGGGATATGGGATACGGGATATGGGATGAGGTGGGCTGGAGTTAGGTGGGGATGGGATAATGGGATAATGGGATAATGGGATATGGGATGGGATGGGATGGGATGGGATGGGATGGGATGGGATGGAGATGGGATGGGATGGGATGGGATGGGATGGGATGGGATGGGATGGGATGGGATGGGATGGGATGGGATGGGATGGAGATGGGATGGAGATGGGGGATGGCGACGGGATGGGGTGGAGCGAGGTGGAGCTGGGAGGAGGACGGGCTTGGGATTTTGTGGAGATGGGATTGGGATGGGACCTGGCCCCCGCCTTGGGATGCCCCTCATCCCAAATCCCCTCCCGCTGCTGCTGCCCCCAGCAAGGATGGAACATCACCGTGGATCTGGTCATCGGCCCCAGGGGCATCCGCCAGGTGACCACCAAGGACGCCAAGGTGGGAATTCCGGAGCTGGGAATCGGGAGCTCCCGCCTCGGGCACGGCGGTTAAACTCACCGCCCATCGAATTCCCCACGAATTCCCCCCTTCCCAGCCCACCTGCCTGGCGGAATTCCGGGATGTCAAATCCATCCGGTGCTCCGGAGCGGAGGACGGCCAGGCTCTGCTGCAGCTGGGGCTCAGCGGGACCCCCCAGGTGAGGAGCTGGGAGAGAATTCCTTCGGGAATGCCGAGTGGGATTCCCTGCGGGTCGGGCAGGACTCGCTGGAAGCTCCGTCCCCGAAAAATTGGGAATGTCCCTGTTGCCGCCTCTTCCCGGGAACGCTTTGGTGTTGTCCTGGGTGTCTCGGAATACTGGGAAGGGTGGTTGTGGGAAAACTGGGATTGCTGGCGGAGCGGGGGGAAGGGGGGAAGCCCAATCCCACCCCCCCATCCCGGCATTCCCAAGTCGCTGGCGATCAAGACGTCGTCGCTGGCCGAGGCGGAAAACATGGCCGACCTCATCGATGGCTACTGCCGGCTCCAGGGGGGCTCGGAGACGTCGCTCATCGCGTTCCCGAGGAAAGGTGGGAATCCGGGAGGGATGGGATGGGTGGGATCATGGGATGGGATGGGATGGGATGGGATGGGATGGGATGGGATGGGATGGGATGGGATGGGGTGGGATCCATGGGATGGGATCAAGGGATGGGATCCATGGGATGGGATCATGGGATGGGATCTATGGGATGGGATCAATGGAATGAGATGGGATCTATGGGATGGGATGGGATCCATGGGATGGGACCAGGGGATGGGATGGGATAATGGGATGGGATAACGGGATGGGATGGGTGGGGTAGGATCATGGGATGGGATGGGATGGGATGGGATGGGATGGGATGGGATGGGATGGAATAATGGGATGGGATGGGATGGGATGGGATCAGGGGATGGGGCGGAATTTGGATAGGATGAGATCGATAGGATGGGATGGGATCCATGGGATGGGATGGGATCAATGAGATGGGATCAATGGGATGGGATCAATGGGATGGGGACATGGGATGGGGTCATGGGATGGGATTGGGATGGGATTGGATTGGGATGGGATGATGGGATGGGATCCATGGGATGGGGTGGAATTTGGCTAGGATGGGATCCATGGGATGGGATGAGATCCATGGGATGGGATGGGATCAATGGGATGGGATGGGATGGGATGGGATGGGATGGGATGGGATGGGATGGGATGGGATGAGGTAGGGTGGGGTTGGGTGGGGTGGGATGGGATGGGATGATGGGGTCATGGGATGGGATGGGATGATGGGGTCATGGGATGGGATGGGATGATGGGGTCATGGGATGGGATTGGGATGGGATGGGATTGGGATGGGGTCCATGGGATGGGGTGGAATTTGGATAGGATGGGATCAATAGGATGGGATGGGATCCATGGGATGGGATGGGATCCATGGGATGGGGTGGGATGGGATGGGATGGGATGGGATGTTGGGATGAGGTAGGGTGGGGTGGGGTGGGGTGGGGTGGGGTGGGGTGGGATGATGGGGTCATGGGATGGGATTGGGATGGGATGGGAATGGGATGGGATGGGGTCCATGGGATGGGGTGGAATTTGGATAGGATGGGATCAATAGGATGGGATGGGATCCATGGGATGGGGTGGGATCAATGGGATGGGGACATGGGATGGGGTTATGGGATGGGATTGGGATGGGATTGGATTGGGATGGGATGATGGGATGGGATCCATGGGATGGGATGGAATTTGGCTAGGATGGGATGGGATGGGATGGGATGGGATGGGATGGGATGGGATGGGATTGGGATGGGATGGGATGGGATGGGGTCCATGGGATGGGGTGGAATTTGGATAGGATGGGATCAATAGGATGGGATGGGATCCATGGGATGGGATGTGATCAATGGGATGGGATCAGTGGGATGGGGTCATGGGATGGGATTGGGATGGGATGGGATCAGTGGGATGGGAGGGGATCAGTGGGATGGGGTGGAAATTGGATGGGATAGGGTGGGACAGGACGTTACAGGGATTGGGCAGGGTGGAATGGAATGGAATGGAATGGAATGGAATGGAATGGAATGGAATGGAATGGAATGGAATGGAATGGGGCTGGGTGGGATAGGGATGGAGATGAGGATGGAATGGAGTGGGGTGGGGTGGGATGGATGGGATGGGATGGGATGGGGATGAAGATGGGGATGGGATGGCTTTTCATGGAATGGGATGGGGTGGGATGGGATGGGCATGGGAACACAGATGGTGTTGGAATGGGGTAGAGTGGATGGGATGGGGGTGGGATTGGGATTGGGATTGGGAAGGGGTTGGGACGGGACGAGACAAGATGGGATGGGATGAGGATAGGATGCGGATGGGAATGGGATTGGGATGGGATAGGGTGGGATGGGATGGGATGAGGATAGGATGTGGATGGGAATGGGATTGGGATGGGATAGGGTGGGATTGGGATGGAATGGGATGAGGATAGGATGTGGATAGGAATGGGAATGGGATGGGATGGGATGGGATGGGATGGGATGGGATGGGATTGGGATGGGGTCCATGGGATGGGGTGGAATTTGGATAGGATGGGATCAATAGGATGGGATGGGATCCATGGGATGGGATGGGATCCATGGGATGGGGTGGGATGGGATGGGATGGGATGGGATGTTGGGATGAGGTAGGGTGGGGTGGGGTGGGGTGGGGTGGGGTGGGATGATGGGGTCATGGGATGGGATTGGGATGGGATGGGAATGGGATGGGATGGGATGGGGTCCATGGGATGGGGTGGAATTTGGATAGGATGGGATCAATAGGATGGGATGGGATCCATGGGATGGGGTGGGATCAATGGGATGGGGACATGGGATGGGGTTATGGGATGGGATTGGGATGGGATTGGATTGGGATGGGATGATGGGATGGGATCCATGGGATGGGATGGAATTTGGCTAGGATGGGATGGGATGGGATGGGATGGGATGGGATGGGATGGGATTGGGATGGGATGGGATGGGATGGGGTCCATGGGATGGGGTGGAATTTGGATAGGATGGGATCAATAGGATGGGATGGGATCCATGGGATGGGGTGGGATCAATGGGATGGGGACATGGGATGGGGTTATGGGATGGGATTGGGATGGGATTGGATTGGGATGGGATGATGGGATGGGATCCATGGGATGGGATGGAATTTGGCTAGGATGGGATGGGATGGGATGGGATGGGATGGGATGGGATGGGATTGGGATGGGATGGGATGGGATGGGGTCCATGGGATGGGGTGGAATTTGGATAGGATGGGATCAATAGGATGGGATGGGATCCATGGGATGGGATGTGATCAATGGGATGGGATCAGTGGGATGGGGTCATGGGATGGGATTGGGATGGGATGGGATCAGTGGGATGGGAGGGGATCAGTGGGATGGGGTGGAAATTGGATGGGATAGGGTGGGACAGGACGTTACAGGGATTGGGCAGGGTGGAATGGAATGGAATGGAATGGAATGGAATGGAATGGAATGGAATGGAATGGAATGGAATGGAATGGAATGGGGCTGGGTGGGATAGGGATGGAGATGAGGATGGAATGGAGTGGGGTGGGGTGGGATGGATGGGATGGGATGGGATGGGGATGAAGATGGGGATGGGATGGCTTTTCATGGAATGGGATGGGGTGGGATGGGATGGGCATGGGAACACAGATGGTGTTGGAATGGGGTAGAGTGGATGGGATGGGGGTGGGATTGGGATTGGGATTGGGAAGGGGTTGGGACGGGACGAGACAAGATGGGATGGGATGAGGATAGGATGCGGATGGGAATGGGATTGGGATGGGATAGGGTGGGATGGGATGGGATGAGGATAGGATGTGGATGGGAATGGGATTGGGATGGGATAGGGTGGGATTGGGATGGAATGGGATGAGGATAGGATGTGGATAGGAATGGGAATGGGATGGGATGGGATGGGATGGGATGGGATGGGATGGGATTGGGATGGGATGAGGATAGGATGCGGATGGGAATGGGATTGGGATTGGGACGGGACCTTACCCCGTCCTCCCTGCAGATCGCGAGAAGAGGATCAGCCTCCCGCAGATCCCGGCCCCGTGAGTGATCCCGACCCTTTTCCCAGGATTCCCAGCCCCGGCGCGGGGTTGGGATCCCGCTCCGTACCCCCCATCCCGCTCCCTGACTCTCTTCCCACCCTCAGGAATCTCGGGGAGAGGCAGTCCACGCTTTCCCACAGCGTCAGCGGGGGTGAGTTCGGCCTCTTCCCTCTTCCCACCATCCCGGGGCCGCGGGCAGGGATTTGGGACACATTCCATGCGGGATTTGGGAATGCTGGACACCCCCAGCTCATTTCCAGAGGGTTGGGATGCATCCAAGTGTCCTGGAGGAGCACCAGACCCCCTGGAGGTCCGAGCTTCCCGATCCCATTCCCGCATCCCGTTTTCCCCCCCAGATTCCGAAATTTACGCGGAAATCCTGGACGAGTCCTCAAGGCCGAGATCCGGAAGTAGGTGCTTCCCTTGGGAATTCTCCAGCTGAGGCGTCCCAGTTCCTCCTGCCCATACCAAATTCCCGTCCCAGCCTCACCAAACCTCCCAGAAGGTCCTGGGGGAGCTGGGATGAGGCATGGGGTGGGATCCATGGATCACCAGGGATTGAGAGGGCAGATCCATGGATCCTCAGGGATGGAGAGGGCAGATCCATGGATCCTCAGGGATGGAGATGTAGGATCCATGGATCCCTGGAATGATGGAGAGGGCGGGATCCACTGATCTTCATGGATGGAGAGATCAGGATCCATGGATCCTCATGGGTGGAGATACAGGATCCATGGATCCTCATGGATGGAGATACAGGATCCATGGATCCTCATGGATGGAGATGCAGATCCATGGATCCTCATGGATGGAGATACAGGATCCATGGATCCTCATGGGTGGAGAGATCAGGATCCATGGATCCTCATGGATGGAAATGCAGGATCCATGGATCCTCATGGATGGAGATGCGGGATCCATGGATCCATGGATGGAGACGCAGGATCCATGGATCCTCATGGATGGAGATGCAGGATCCATGGATCCCTGGAATGCTGGAGATGCAGGATCCATGGATCCTCATGGATGGAGAGGGCAGATCCCTGGATCCATGGATGGAGATGCAGGATCCATGGATCCTCATGGATGGAAAGGACAGGATCCATGGATCCTCATGGATGGAGAGATCAGGATCCATGGATCCTCATGGATGGAGAGGGCAGATCCCTGGATCCATGGATGGAGATGCAGGATCCATGGATCCTCATGGATGGAGATGCCGGATCCATGGATCCTCATGGATGGAGAGATCAGGATCCATGGATCCTCATGGATGGAGAGGACAGGATCCATGGATCCTCATGGATGGAGAGGGCAGATCCATGGATCCTCTTGGATGGAGATACAGGATCCATGGATCCTCATGGGTGGAGAGGGCAGATCCATGGATCAATGGATGGAGATGCAGGATCCATGGATCCTCATGGATGGAGATGCCGGATCAATGGATCCTCATGGATGGAGAGATCAGGATCCATGGATCCTCATGGATGGAGATGCCGGATCCATGGATCCTCATGGATGGAGAGATCAGGATCCATGGATCCTCATGGATGGAGATGGCAGGATCCATGGATCCTCATGGATGGAGAGGGCAGATCCATGGATCCATGGATGGAGATACAGGATCCATGGATCCTCATGGATGGAGATACAGGATCCATGGATCCTCATGGATGGAGAGGGCAGATCCATGGATCCATGGATGGAGATACAGGATCCCTGGATCCTCATGGATGGAGAGGGCAGATCCATGGATCCTCATGGATGGAGAGGGCAGATCCATGGATCCTCATGGATGGAGAGATCAGGATCCATGGATCCTCATGGATGGAGATGCAGGATCCATGGATCCCTGGAATGATGGAGAGGGCAGATCCATAGATCCATGGATGGAGAGGGCAGATCCCTGGATGCATGGATGGAGATGCAGGATCCATGGATCCTCATGGATGGAGAGAGCAGATCCATGGATCCTCATGGATGGAGATACAGGATCCATAGATCCTCATGGATGGAGATGCAGGATCCATGGATCCTCATGGATGGAGAGAGCAGATCCATGGATCCTCATGGATGGAGATGCAGGATCCATAGATCCTCATGGATGGAGATGCAGGATCCATGGATCCTCATGGATGGAGAGAGCAGATCCATGGATCCTCATGGATGGAGATGCAGGATCCATAGATCCTCATGGATGGAGATGCAGGATCCATGGATCCTCATGGGTGGAGATGCAGGATCCATGGATCCTCATGGATGGAGAGATCAGGATGCATGGATCCTCATGGATGGAGATGCAGGATCCATGGATCCTCATGGATGGAGATGCAGGATCCATGGATCCTCATGGATGGAGAGATCAGGATCCATGGATCCTCATGGATGGAGATGCAGGATCCATGGATCCCTGGAATGATGGAGAGGGCAGATCCCTGGATCCATGGATGGAGATGCAGGATCCCTGGATCCTCATGGATGGAGAGATCAGGATCCATGGATCCTCATGGATGGAGAGGGCAGATCCATGGATCCTCATGGATGGAGAGATCAGGATCCATGGATCCTCATGGATGGAGAGGGCAGATCCATGGATCCTCATGGATGGAGAGATCAGGATCCATGGATCCATGGATGGAGATGCAGGATCCCTGGATCTATGGATGGAGATGGAGGATCCATGGATCCTCATGGATGGAGAGGGCAGATCCCTGGATCCATGGATGGAGATGCAGGATCCCTGGATCCTCATGGATGGAGAGATCAGGATCCATGGATCCTCATGGATGGATGGAGCTGGATCCATGGATCCTCATGGATGGAGAGATCAGAATCCATGGATCCTTATGGATGGAGATGCAGGATCCATGAATCCTCATGGATGGAGAGATCAGGATCCATGGATCCTCATGGATGGAGATGCAGGATCCATGGATCCTCATGGGTGGAGATGCAGGATCCATGGATCCTCATGGATTGAGAGATCAGGATCCATGGATCCTCATGGATTGAGAGATCAGGATCCATGGATACTCATGGATTGAGAGAGCAGATCCATGGATCCTCATGGATGGAGAGATCAGGATCCATGGATCCTCATGGATGGATGGAGCTGGATCCATGGATCCTCATGGATGGAGAGATCAGAATCCATGGATCCTTATGGATGGAGATGCAGGATCCATGGATCCTCATGGATGGAGAGATCAGGATCCATGGATCCATGGATGGAGACACAGGATCCATGGATCCTCATGGATGGAGATACAGGATCCATGGATCCTCATGGATGGAGATGCAGGATCCATGGATCCTCATGGATGGAGATGCAGGATCCATGGATCCATGGATGGAGATGGCAGGATCCATGGATCCTCATGGATGGAGAGATCAGGATCCATGGATCCTCATGGATGGAGATCAGGATCCATGGATCCTCATGGGTGGAGATACAGGATCCATGGATCCTCATGGATGGAGAGATCAGGATCCATGGATCCTCATGGATGGAGATGAAGGATCCATGGATCCATGGATGGAGATACAGGATCCATGGATCCTCATGGATTGAGAGAGCAGATCCATGGATCCATGGATAGAGATGCAGGATCCATGGATCCTCATGGATGGAGATGGCAGGATCCATGGATCCTCATGGATGGAGACGCAGGATCCATGGATCCTCATGGATGGAGAGGGCAGATCCATGGATCCTCATGGATGGAGATACAGGATCCATGGATCCTCATGGATGGAGATACAGGATCCATGGATCCATGGATGGAGATGCAGGATCCATGGATCCCTGGAATGATGGAGAGGGCAGATCCATGGATCCATGGATGGAGATGCAGGATCCATGGATCCTCATGGATGGAGAGATCAGGATCCATGGATCCATGGATGGACATGCAGGATCCATGGATCCTCATGGATTGAGAGAGCAGATCCATGGATCCATGGATGGAGATGGCAGATCCATAGATCCTCATGGATGGAGATGTAGGATCCATGGATCCTCATGGATGGAGAGATCAGGATCCATGGATCCTCATGGATTGAGAGAGCAGATCCATGGATCCATGGATGGAGATGCCGGATCCATGGATCCTCATGGGTGGAGATGCAGGATCCATGGATCCTCATGGATGGAGAGGACAGGATCCATGGATCCTCATGGATGGAGAGGGCAGATCCATGGATCCATGGATGGAGATGCCGGATCCATGGATCCTCATGGATGGAGATGCAGGATCCATGGATCCTCATGGATGGAGAGATCAGGATCCATGGATCCTCATGGATGGAGATGCAGGATCCATGGATCCCTGGAATGATGGAGAGGGCAGGATCCACTGATCTTCATGGATGGAGATGGCAGGATCCATGGATCCTCATGGGTGGAGAGAGCAGGATCCACGGATCCTCATGGATGGAGATGCAGGATCCATGGATCCTCATGGATGGAGATACAGGATCCATGGATCCTCATGGATGGAGAGGGCAGATCCCTGGATCCTCGTGGATGGAGATGCCAGATCCATGGATCCTCATGGATGGAAAGGACAGGATCCATGGATCCTCATGGATGGAGATGCAGGATCCATGGATCCTCATGGATGGAGATGCAGGATCCATGGATCCTCATGGATGGAGATGCAGGATCCATGGATCCTCATGGATGGAGAGGGCAGATCCATGGATCCTCATGGATGGAGATACCGGATCCATGGATCCTCATGGATGGAGATGCAGATCCATGGATCCTCATGGATGGAGAGATCAGGATCCATGGATCCTCATGGATGGAGATGCAGGATCCATGGATCCTCATGGATGGAGAGATCAGGATCCATGGATCCTCATGGATGGAGAGATCAGGATCCATGGATCCTCATGGATGGAGATGCAGGATCCATGGATCCTCATGGATGGAAATGCAGGATCCATGGATCCTCATGGATGGAGATGCGGGATCCATGGATCCATGGATGGAGACGCAGGATCCATGGATCCTCATGGATGGAGATGCAGGATCCATGGATCCCTGGAATGCTGGAGATGCAGGATCCATGGATCCTCATGGATGGAGAGGGCAGATCCCTGGATCCATGGATGGAGATGCAGGATCCATGGATCCTCATGGATGGAAAGGACAGGATCCATGGATCCTCATGGATGGAGATGCAGGATCCATGGATCCTCATGGGTGGATATACAGGATCCATGGATCCTCATGGATGGAGAGATCAGGATCCATGGATCCTCATGGATGGAGATACAGGATCCATGGATCCATGGATGGAGATACAGGATCCATGGATCCATGGATGGAGAGGGCAGATCCATGGATCCTCATGGATGGAGAGGGCAGATCCATGGATCCTCATGGATGGAGAGGGCAGATCCATGGATCCTCATGGATGGAGATGCAGGATCCATGGATCCCTGGAATGATGGAGAGGGCAGATCCATAGATCCATGGATGGAGAGGGCAGATCCATGGATCCATGGATGGAGATGCAGGATCCCTGGATCCTCATGGATGGAGAGATCAGGATCCATGGATCCTCATGGATGGATGGAGCTGGATCCATGGATCCTCATGGATGGAGAGATCAGGATCCATGGATCCTCATGGATGGAGATGCAGGATCCATGGATCCTCATGGATTGAGAGAGCAGATCCATGGATCCATGGATGGAGATGCCGGATCCATAGATCCTCATGGATGGAGATGCAGGATCCATGGATCCTCATGGATGGAGATGCAGGATCCATGGATCCTCATGGATGGAGAGATCAGGATCCATGGATCCTCATGGGTGGAGATGCAGGATCCATGGATCCTCATGGATGGAGAGGGCAGATCCATGGATCCTCATGGATGGAGAGATCAGGATCCATGGATCCTCATGGATTGAGAGAGCAGATCCATGGATCCTCATGGGTGGAGATGCAGGATCCATGGATCCTCATGGGTGGAGATGCAGGATCCCTGGATCCATGGATGGAGATGGAGGATCCATGGATCCTCATGGATGCAGAGGGCAGATCCCTGGATCCATGGATGGAGAGGGCAGATCCCTGGATCCATGGATGGATCCTCACGGATCCCGGTGGACAGCGAGGGTCGGTGGCCACGGGCATCCCCCGGTCACTCCGGGCGGATCTTCCCGTGGGAACCACGCCGGGATCACGGAATCTCCTCCCCGTTCCCACCCCTCCCGTCAAGTCCAGCACTTCGGAATCTCCCGGGACGACGTCGCGCTGGGCCGGATCCTGGGGGAAGGATTCTTCGGAGAGGTCTACGAGGGGATCTACGCCACGCCCGTGAGATCCCTTCTCCGCCCCCCTCTCCCTCACCCCAAATCCCGGATCCCACTCCGGGGTGTCCCATTCCCGCTTTTCCTCCTCGGCGCAGAAAGGCGAGCGGATCAACGTGGCCGTGAAGACCTGCAAGAAGGATTGCAGCCCGGAAAACCGGGAGAAGTTCCTGAGCGAAGCCGGTACCCCGGGGCTCCTTTTGGGGTTTTTTTGGGGGATCCCGAGGGTCCTTCTGGGGTTTTTTTGGGATCCTTAAGGTCCTGGTGGGGTTTTTTGGGGGGGATATTGGGGTCTTAATGGGTTTTTTTGGGGGATCCTGAGGGTCCTTTGGGTGTTTTGGGGGATCCTTAATGTCCTTTTGGGGGTTTTTGGGATCTCGAAGGTCCTTCTAGGTTTTTTGGGGGGGATTCTGAGGGTCCTTTTGGGGTTTTTTGGGATCTTGAAGGTCCTTTTGGGGTTTTTTTTTGGGATCTTGGAGGTCCTAATGGGGTTTTTGGGGATCCCGAGGGTCCTTTTGGGTTTTTTTGGGATCTTGGAGGTCCTAATGGGGTTTTTTTTGGGGATCCCGAGGGTCCTTCTGGGGTTTTTTGGGGATCCTTAATGTCCTTTTGGGGGTTTTTGGGATCCTTAAGGTCCTTTTGGGGGTTTTTGGGATCCCGAGGGTCCTTCTGGGGTTTTTTGGGATCTTGGAGGTCCTGCTGAGGTTTTTTGGGGATCTTGGAGGTCCTTTTGGGGTTTTTTTGGGGATCCCGAGTGTCCTGCTGGGGTTTTTTTGGGATCCCGGGGGTCCTTTTAAGGTTTTTTGGGATCCTGAGGGTCCCTTTGGGGTTTTTTTGGGATCCCGAGGGTCCTTTTAGGGTTTTTTGGGATCTTGAAGGTCCTGACTGGTTTTTTTGGGACCCAAAAGATCCTTCTGGGTTTTTTTGGGATCCCGAGGGTCCTTTTAGGGTTTTTTGGGATCTTGAAGGTCCTGACTGTTTTTTTTGGGACCCAAAAGATCCTTCTGGGGTTTTTTTGGGATCTCGAGGGTCCTGCTGAGGTTTTTTTGGGGATCCTGAGGATCCTGCTGCAGTTTTTTTTTGGGATCTACGGGGTCCTGCTGGGGTTTTTTGGGGGTGCTGAGGTTTTTTTTTGGGATCCCAAAGGTCCTGCCGAGGTTTCTTTTGGGATGAGCTCCTGAGGGTGGGGGAATCCTGCCTGAGGAATTTTTGGGAACAAGGGGCCTTTGGAATTCCGGGTGGAGGAAGAGGGAGTTGATCCGTGCCGGAATCCTGGGATAAAATCCCAAAAACCCTCGGATCACGGGGAAGGATTCTTGGAACCTGCTGGAATCCCTGCCTGAGGATTTTTTGGGAACAAGGAGCCTTTGGAATTCCGGGTGGAGGAAGACGGAGTTGATCCATGCCCGGAAAGCTGGGATAAAATCCCAAAAACCCTCGGATCATGGGGAGGGATTCTTGGAACCTGCCGGAATCCCTGCCTGAGGACTTTTTGGGAACAAGGAGCCTTTGGAATTCAGGGTGGAGGAAGAGGGAGTTGATCCGTGCCGGAAAGCTGGGATAGGATCCCAAAAACCCTCGGATTATGGGGAGGGATTCTTGGAACCTGCTGGAATCCCTTGCTGAGGATTTTTTGGGAACAAGGAGCCTTTGGAATTCAGGGTGGAGGAAGAGGGAGTTGATCCATGCCGGAATCCTGGGATAGGATCCCAAAAACCCTCGGATCATGGGGAGGGATTCTTGGAACATGCCGGAATCCCTTGCTGAGGATTTTTTGGGAACAAGGAGCCTTTGGAATTCAGGGTGGAGGAAGAGGGAGTTGATCCATGCCGGAATCCTGGGATAGGATCCCAAAAACCCTCGGATCATGGGGAGGGATTCTTGGAACCTACCGGAATCCCTTGCTGAGGATTTTTTGGGAACCAGGAGCCTTTGGAATTCAGGGTGGAGGAAGAGGGAGTTGATCCATGCCGGAATCCTGGGATAGGATCCCAAAAACCCTTGGATCATGGGGAGGGATTCTTGGAACCTACCGGAATCCCTTGCTGAGGATTTTTTGGGAACAAGGAGCCTTTGGAATTCCGGGTGGAGGAAGAGGGAGTTGATCCATGCCGGAATCCTGGGATAGGATCCCAAAAACCCTTGGATCATGGGGAGGGATTCTTGGAACCTGCCGGAATCCCTGCCTGAGGATTTTTTGCGAACAAGGAGCCTTTGGAATTCAGGGTGGAGGAAGAGGGAGTTGATCCATGCCGGAATCCTGGGATAAAATCCCAAAAACCCTCGGATCATGTGGAGGGATTCTTGGAACCTGCCGGAATCCCTGCCTGAGGATGTCGATCCCTAAAAAAAAAACCAAAAAACCCAGGAGCTCCAATCCCTTTGGGAAATCCCTCCGGCTCCCACCTCCATGCCCCGAGCCAGGGATGGGGATTCCCCGGGATGGGGTGGGGGGGGTGGGGGGGTTTGGGATCCGCCATCCCAAGGCTGGGAATTCCACCGTTCCCGCAGTGCTGATGAAGAAGCTGGACCACCCCCACATCGTGAAGCTCATCGGCATCGCCGAGGAGGAGCCCACCTGGATCGTCATGGAGCTCTGTCCCTACGGAGAGGTGCGATTATCCCCTTCCCCCAGGCCCGATCCCGTTCCCGGCGTTCCGGCCGCTGATCCCGCCGGGAACGTGCCGTTGCAGCTGGGCCAGTACCTGGAGCAGAAGCGGCCGGGCCTGGCCGTGCCCACGCTGGTGCTCTACGCGCTGCAGGTCAGCAAGGCCCTGGCCTACCTGGAGGCCCTCAGCTGCGTCCACAGGTGAGGGGACGGAGCTCGGGATGGGCTCGGAGCCCGGCGGGATTCCGGGATGGGCGGGAGAAGGCGGGATCGGGGAGGGGTGGGGTGGTGGGAGATGGGGGAGGGTGCAGGGATGGGGGCGGGGGTGGGGTCTTTGGGAAGGTGCATTGGCCGGGGGAGGGTTCTGCTTCCTCATCCCATCCCATTATCCCATCCCATTATCCCATCCCATCCCATTATCCCATCCCATCCCATTATCCCATCATTCCATCCCATTATCCCATTATCCCATTATCCATTATCCCATCCCATCCCATTCCATCATCCCATCCCATCATCCCATCCCATTATCCCATCCCATTATCCCATCCCATCCCATCCCATCCCATTCCATCCCATCCCATTATCCCATCCCATTATCCCATCCCATCCCATCCCATCATCCCATCCCATCATCCCATCCCATCCCATCCCATCCCATCCCATCCCATCCCATCCCATCCCATTATCCCATCATCCCATCCCATTATCCCATCCCATCATCCCATTATCCCATTATCCATTATCCCATCCCATCCCATCCCATCATCCCATCCCATCCCATCCCATTATCCCATCCCATCATCCCATCCCATCATCCCATCCCATTATCCCATTATCCATTATCCCATCCCATCCCATCATCCCATCCCATCCCATCCCATCCCATCCCATCCCATTATCCCATTATCCCATTATCCCATCATCTCATTATCCCATCCCATATCCCAAATTCCAAATCCCATATCCCAAATCCTATCCTATCATATCGTCCCATCCCATTATCCCATCCCATTCCAAATCCCATATCCTAAATCCCATCCTATCTCATTGTCTCATCCCATCCCATTATCCCGGCCCATCATCACATCCCATCCCATATCCCAAATCCCATATCCCAAATCCCATATCCCAAATCCCATCCTATTGCCTCATTATCTCATTATCCCATCCCAAATCCGATATCCCAAATCCTATCCCATCCCATTATCCCATTATCCCATTATGCCATTATCCCATTATCCCATTATCTCATTATCCCAAATCCCAAATCTGACATCCCAGATCCCATGCTATCCCATTAACCTAAATCCCAATGCTATCCCATTATCCCGTATCCCAAATCCCAAATCCCATCCTATCCCAGCATCCCATTATCCCATTATCTCAAATCCCATATCCCAAATCCCATATCCCAAATCCTATCCTATCCCATTGTCCCATCATCCCATTATCCCATTATGTCATTATCTCAAATCCCAAATCCCAAATCCTATCCCATTGTCCCATCCCATTATCCCATTATCCCATTATCCCATTATCTCAAATCCCAAATCCCATATCCCAAATCCCATTATCCCAAATCCCAAATCCCATCCTATCCCATTATCCCATCATCCCATGATCCCATTATCCCATTGTCCCATCGTCCCATCATCCCATTATCCCATTGTCCCATCCCATCCCAAATCCCATATCCCAAATCCCATATCCCATATCCCAAATCCTATCCAATCCCATTGTCCCATCCCATCCCAAATCCCATATCCCAAATCCCGTATCCCATATCCCAAATCCTATCCTATCCCATTGTCCCATCCCATATCCCATTATCCCATTACCTCATTATCCCATATCCCAAATCCCAAATCCCACATCCCAAATCCTATCCTATCCCATTGTCCCATCCCATTATCCCATTGTCCCATCCCATATCCAAAATCCCATATCCCAAATCCCGTATCCAATATCCCTAATCCTATCTGATCCCAATGTCCCATTGTCCCATCCCATTGTCCCATATCCCAAATCCCATCCTATCCCATTGTCCCATCCCATTATCCCATTATCCCATATCCCAAATCCCATATCCCAAATCCCAAATCCGATATCCCAAATCCCAAATCCCATATCCCAAATCCCGTATCTCATATCCCAAATCCTATCCTATCCCATTGTCCCATCATCCCATTATCTCATTATCTCATTATCTCAAATCCCAAATCCCATATCCCAAATCCCGTATCCCATATCCCAAATCCTATCCTATCCCATTGTCCCATCCCATTCCATATCCCAAATCCCATTATCCCATATCCCAAATCCCATCCTATCCTATTATCCCATGATCCCATGATCCCATTATCCCATCATCCCATTATCCCATTGTCCCATCCCATCCCAAATCCCATATCCCAAATCCCATATCCCATATCCAAATCCTATCCAATCCCATTGTCCCATCCCATATCCCATTACCTCATTATCCCATCCCATATCCCAAATCCCATATCCCAAATCCTATCCTATCCCATTGTCCCATCCCATATCCCATTATCTCATTATCCCATCATCCCATTATCCCATTATCCCATCCCATATCCCAAATCCCAAATCCCATATCCCAAATCCTATCCTATCCCATTGTCCCATCCCATTATCCCATTATCCCATTATCTCAAATCCCAAATCCCGTATCCCAAATCCCGTATCCCATATCCCAAATCCTATCCTATCCCATTGTCCCATCCCATCCCATATCCCAAATCCCATATTCCAAATCCCAAATCCCATATCCCAAATTCCAAATCCCATATCCCAAATCCTATCCTATCTCATTGTCCCATCCCATTATCCCATTGTCCCATCCCATATCCCAAATCCCATATCCCAAATCCCGTATCCCATATCCCAAATCCTATCCGATCCCAATGTCCCATTGTCCCATATCCCAAATCCCATCCTATCCCATTGTCCCATCCCATTATCCCATTATCCCATATCCCAAATCCCATATCTCAAATCCCAAATCCGATATCCCAAATCCCAAATCCCATATCCCAAATCCCATATCCCAAATCCCATATCCCAAATCCTATCCCACTGTCCCATCCCATTATCCCATTATCTCATCATCTCATCATCTCAAATCCCAAATCCCAAATCCGATATCCCAAATTCCAAATCCCATATCCCAAATCCTATCCGATCCCAATGTCCCATTGTCCCATCCCATTATCCCATATCCCAAATCCCAAATCCCCAATCCCAAATCCCGTCGTGGCCTCCCCTCTCCCGAGCCGCGGCTCTCCGTCCCCGCAGGGACATCGCCGTCCGCAACATCCTGGTGGCCTCTCCGGAATGCGTCAAACTCGGAGACTTCGGCCTCTCCCGCTACATCGAGGACGAGGAATACTACAAAGGTAGGATCCCGCGGGATCGGGGATCCCGTGGATTCCTCCCGGGCGGAGATCGGGGTCGTTCCCGGATCCGGATCGTTCCCGGATCCGGATCGTTCCTGGGTCATCGTTCCAGCTTCCGTCACCCGCCTTCCCATCAAGTGGATGTCGCCGGAATCCATCAACTTCCGGCGCTTCACCACGGCCAGCGACGTCTGGATGTTCGGTGCGTGCCGGGAGCTTCGGGATCGGGATGGGGCGGGATCCTGGGAGCCAGAATGGGATCACGGAATTTGTTGTCATGGGGTGGGATCCTGGGATTGATCCACTTCCCGTGGTGTGGGATGGGATCCTGGGAATCAGAATAGGATCCCGGGATTCATCATCATGGGGTGGGATCCTGGGATTGATCCACTTCCCGTGGCATGGAGCAGGATCCTGGGATCGATCCGCTTCCCCTGGTGTGGGATGGGATCCTGGGATTGATCCGCTTCCCGTGGTCTGGGGTGGGATCCTGGGATTGATCCGCTTCCAATGGTGTGGGATGGGATCCTGGGATTGATCCACTTCCAATGGTGTGGGATGGGATCATGGGATTGATCCACTTCCTGTGGTGTGGGATGGGATCCTGGGATTGATCTGCTTCCCATGGCATGGAGCAGGATCCTGGGATTCAGAATGGGATCCTGGGATTGATCCGCTTCCTGTGGTGTGGGGAGGGATCCTGGGATTCAGAATGGGATCCTGGAAACAGTCGTCATGGGGTGGGATGCTGGGATTGATCCACTTCCTATGGTGTGGGGTGGGATCCTGGGATTGATCCACTTCCTGTGGTGTGGGATTGGGGATCCCAGGATTGATCCACTTCCCGTGGTGTGGGATGGGATCCTGGGATTGATCCACTTCCTGTGGTGTGGGATGGGATCCTGGGATTGATCCGCTTCCTGTGGTGTGGGATGGGATCCTGGGATTGATCCGCTTCCCATGGTGTGGGATGAGATCCTGGGATTGATCCACTTCCCGTGGTGTGGGGTGGGATCCTGGGATTCAGAATGGGATCACGGAATCCGTCATCATGGGCTGGGATCCTGGGATTGATCCGCTTCCTGTGGTGTGGGGAGGGATCCTGGGATTCAGAATGGGATCCCGGAATTCGTCATCATGGAGTGGGATCCTGGGATTGATCCGCTTCCCGTGGTGTTGGATGGGATCCTGGGATTGATCCGCTTCCCATGGTGTGGGATGGGATCCTGGGATTCAGAATAGGATCCCAGAATTCATCATCATGGGATGGGATCCTGGGATTGATCCGCTTCCCGTGGTGTGGGGTGGGATCCTGGGATTCAGAATGTGATCCCAGAATTCATCATCATGGGGTGGGATCCTGGGATTGATCCACTTCCCATGGCATGGAGCAGGATCCTGGGATTGATCCGCTTCCCGTGGTGTGGGGAGGGATCCTGGGATTCAGAATGGGATCACGGAATTCATCATCATGGGGTGGGATCCTGGGATTGATCCACTTCCCGTGGTGTGGGATGGGATCCTGGGATTGATCCACTTCCCGTGGTGTGGGATCAGGGATCCTGGGATTCAGAATAGGATCACGGAATCCGTCATCAGGGGGTGGGATCCTGGGATTGATCTGCTTCCCGTGGTGTGGGATGGGATCCTGGGATTCAGAATGGGATCACGGAATTCATCATCATGGGGTGGGATCCTGGGATTGATCCGCTTCCTGTGGCATGGAGCAGGATCCTTGGATTGATCCGCTTTCCGTGGTGTGGTGTGGGATCCTGGGATTGATCCGCTTCCCGTGGTGTGGGATGAGATCCTGGGATTGATCCGCTTCCAATGGTGTGGGCTGGGATCCCGGGATTGATCCACTTCCCATGGCATGGGGCGGGATCCTGGGATTTTTCCACTTCCCTTAGGATGGAGCAGAATCCCAGGATTGATCAATTTCCCGTGGCACTCACAAGGACAAATCCCGCTCTGGAATTTCCCAACTCCAGATTATCCCATTTTTTTCCCCGGGAGAAGCCCTCCCAGGGAAGGGCTTCCATTCACCCACCCTTCGGTGCTTCCTCCTCCTCCTCCTCCTCCTCATCCAGGGATTTTAGGGAAGTTTTGGGATGAGCTAAACTCTCCCCGCTCCAAAAAAAAAAAAAAAAAAAATCGCCACCTCCAGCCCCTCTGGAATCAGGAATCCCACGTGTCCCACCACAAAGCCCCACAAAAAAAAAACCAAAAAAAAAGGGGAATCGGCGGATTCCCGGGAATTCCGGTGGCTTGAGGTTGTGGCGGTTGCTCCCGCAGCCGTGTGCATGTGGGAGATCCTGAGCTACGGGAAGCAGCCGTTCTTCTGGCTGGAAAACAAGGATGTGATCGGAGTCCTGGAAAAGGGGGATCGGCTCCCCAAACCCGACCTGTGCCCGCCCGTCCTCTACACCCTCATGACGCGCTGCTGGGACTACGATCCCGGCGAGAGGCCCAAATTCCAGGAGCTGGTCTGCAGCCTCAGGTGAGCCCGGAACGCCGGAGGATCCGTGGATGGGGTGGGAATGTTGGGGGGGAAAAGGTGGGAAAAGGTTGGGATCGGGAGTTTTTATGGAAAAGTTTGGGTTTCGAGCCTTTCCCGGGAAGCGAAATGATCCAAAGGGTCTCCAAGTCTGGGGATTCTGGAGTGGGATGGAGGGTTGGGAATGTGAAGGAAAAATCTGGGAAAAGGTTGGGATCGGGAGTTTTTATGGAAAGGTTTGGGATCAGCGACTTTCCCGGAAGCAAAATGCTCAAAGATTCTCCAAGGCTGGGAATTCTGGAGTGGGATGGAGAGGTGGGAACGTGGTGGAAAAAATCTGGGAAAAAGTTGGAATCAGGAGTTTTTTATGGAAAAGTTTGGGTTTTGAGCCTTTCCTGGGAAGTGAAATGCTCCGAAGGGTCTCCAAGTCTGGGAATTCTGGAGGATCCATGGAGAGATGGATTGGTGGAAATGTGGGGGAAAAATCTGGGATCAGGAGTTTTTATGGAAAAGTTTGGGTTTCAAGCCTTTCCCAGGAAGCGAAATGCTCCAAAGGATCTCCAAGTCTGGGAATTTTGGAGTAGGATGGAGGGTTGGGAATGTGAAGGAAAAATCTGGGAAAAGTGTGGGATCGGGAGTTTTTATGGAAAGGTTTGGGATCAGCGACTTTCCTGGGAAGCAAAATTCTCCAAAGATTCTCCAAGGCTGGGAATTCTGGAGTGGGATGGAGAGGTGGGAATGTGGTGGAAAAAATCTGGGAAAAGCTTTGGATCAAGAGGTTTTTTGGAAAAATTTGGGCTTGGAAGAGCCTTGGAGACCTTTTGGAAGGGGATGGGATGGACGGGCTTTGCTTCCCGGGAAAGGCTCTCCAAAGGGTCTCCAAGGCTTCTCCAAGCCCAAATTCCAAATTCTGCAGCCTCAGGTGAGCCCGGAACGCCGGAGGATCCGTGGATGGGGTGGGAATGTTGGGGGGGAAAAGGTGGGAAAAGGTTGGGATTGGGAGTTTTTATGGAAAGGTTTGGGTTCAGCGACTTTCCCGGGAAGCAAAATGATCCAAAGGGTCTCCAAGTCTGGGGATTCTGGAGTGGGATGGAGGGTTGGGAATGTGGAGGAAAAATCTGGGAAAAGTGAGGGATCAGGAGTTTTTTATGGAAAAGTTTGGGTTTTGACCCTTTCCTGGGAAGTGAAACGCTCCAAAGGATCTCCAAGGCTGGGAATTCTGGAGTGGGATGGAGAGGTGGGAACGTGGTGGAAAAAATCTGGGAAAACCTTAGGATCGGGAGTTTTTATGGAAAAGTTTGGGTTCAGAGCCTTTCCCAGGAAGCGAAACGCTCCAATTCCAAAGATTCTCCAAGGCTGGGAATTCTGGCGGATCCATGGAGGGATGGAGGGTTGGGAATGTGAAGGAAAAATCTGGGAAAAGTGAGGGATCAGGAGTTTTTATGGAAAAGTTTGGGTTTCGAGCCTTTCCCGGGAAGCGAAACGCTCCAAAGATTCTCCAAGGCTGGGAATTCTGGAGTGGGATGGAGAGGTGGGAACGTGGTGGAAAAAATCTGGGAAAAGCTTGGAATCAGGAGTTTTTATGGAAAAGTTTGGGCTCAGAGCCTTTCCTGGGAAGTGAAATGCTCCGAAGGGTCTCCAAGTCTGGGAATTCTGGAGGATCCATGGAGAGATGGATTGGTGGAAATGCGGGGGAAAAATCTGGGATCAGGAGTTTTTTATGGAAAAGTTTGGGTTTCGAGCCTTTCCCGGGAAGCGAAATGATCCAAAGGGTCTCCAAGTCTGGGGATTCTGGAGTGGGATGGAGGGTTGGGAATGTGGAGGAAAAATCTGGGAAAAGGTTGGGATCAGGAGTTTTTTATGGAAAAGTTTGGGTTTAAACCCTTTCCCAGGAAATGAAACGCTCCAATTCCAAAGATTCTCCAAGGCTGGGAATTCAGGAGGATCCATGGAGGGATGGAGGGTTGGGAATGTGATGGAAAAATCTGGGAAAAGTGTGGGATCGGGAGTTTTTATGGAAAAGTTTGGGTTTAGAGACTTTCCCGGGAAGCAAAATTCTCCAAAGGGTCTCCAAGGCTGGGAATTCTGGAGTGGGATGGAGAGGTGGGAACATGGTGAAAAAAATCTGGGAAAACCTTAGGATTGGGAGTTTTTATGGAAAGGTTTGGGATCAGCGACTTTCCCGGGAAGCGAAACGCTCCAAAGGGCCTCCAAGTCTGGGAATTCTGGAGTGGGGTGGAGGGTTGGGAATGTGGAGGAAAAATCTGGGAAAAGTGAGGGATCGGGAGTTTTTATGGAAAAGTTTGGGTTTAGAGACTTTCCCGGGAAGCAAAATTCTCCAAAGGGTCTCCAAGGCTGGGAATTCTGGAGTGGGATGGAGAGGTGGGAATGTGAAGGAAAAATCTGGGAAAAGGTTGGGATCAGGAGTTTTTTATGGAAAAGTTTGGGTTTCGAGCCTTTCCCGGGAAGCGAAACGCTCCAAAGATTCTCCAAGGCTGGGAATTTTGGAGTGGGATGGAGAGGTGGGAACGTGGTGGAAAAAATCTGGGAAAAGCTTAGGATCGGGAGTTTTTATGGAAAGGTTTGGGTTCAGAGCCTTTCCCAGGAAGCGAAACTCTCCAATTCCAAAGATTCTCCAAGGCTGGGAATTCTGGAGGATCCATGGAATGGGATGGAGGGGTTGGGAATGTGATGGAAAAATCTGGGAAAAGGTTGGGATCAGATGTTTTTATGGAAAGGTTTGGGATCAGCAACTTTCCCGGGAAGCAAAATTCTCCAAAGGGTCTCCAAGGCTGGGAATTCTGGAGTGGGATGGAGGGTTGGGAACATGATAGAAAAAATCTGGGAAAAGGTTGGGATCAGGAGTTTTTATGGAGAAGTTTGGGTTTAAACCCTTTCCCAGGAAGTGAAACGCTCCAATTCCAAAGATTCTCCAAGTCTGGGAATTCTGGAGGATCCATGGAGGGATGGAGGGTTGGGAATGTGAAGGAAAAATCTGGGAAAAGGTTGGGATCAGGAGTTTTTTATGGAAAAGTTTGGGTTTCGAGCCTTTCCCGGGAAGCGAAACGCTGCAAAGATTCTCCAAGGCTGGGAATTCTGGAGTGGGATGGAGAGGTGGGAATGTGGTGGAAAAAATCTGGGAAAACCTTAGGATCTGGAGTTTTCATGGAAAAGTTTGGGTTCAGAGCCTTTCCCAGGAAGCGAAACTCTCCAATTCCAAAGATTCTCCAAGGCTGGGAATTCTGGCGGATCCATGGAGGGATGGAGGGTTGGGAATGTGGAGGAAAAATCTGGGAAAAGGTTGGATCGGAAGCTTTTGAAGGAAAGGTTTGGGTTTAGAGACTTTCTTGGGAAGCGAAATGCTCCAAAGGGTCTCCAAGACTGGGAATTCTGGAGTGGGATGGAGGGTTGGGAACGTGGTGGAAAAAATGTGGGAAAAGCTTGGGATCAAGAGGTTTTATGGAGAAGTTTGGTCTTGGAAGAGCCTTGGAGACGTTTTGGAAGGGGATGGGATGGACGGGCTTTGCTTCCCGGGAAAGGCTCTCCAAAGGGTCTCCAAGGCTTCTCCAAGCCCAAATTCCACATTCTGCAGCCTCAGGTGAGCCTGGAATGCTGGAGGATCCGTGGATGGGGTGGGAATGCTGGGGGGGAAAAGGTGGCGAAAGGTTGGGATCGGGAGTTTTTATGGAAAAGTTTGGGTTTCGAGCCTTTCCCAGGAAGCGAAATGATCCAAAGGGTCTCCAAGTCTGGGGATTCTGGAGTGGGATGGAGGGTTGGGAATGTGGAGGAAAAATCTGGGAAAAGTGAGGGATCGGGAGTTTTTATGGAAAAGTTTGGGTTTAGAGACTTTCCCGGGAAGCAAAATTCTCCAAAGGGTCTCCAAGGCTGGGAATTCTGGAGTGGGATGGAGAGGTGGGAACGTGGTGGAAAAAATCTGGGAAAAGCTTGGAATCAGGAGTTTTTTATGGAAAAGGTTGGGGTTTTGAGCCTTTCCTGGGAAGTGAAATGCTCCGAAGGGTCTCCAAGTCTGGGAATTCTGGAGGATCCATGGAGAGATGGATTGGTGGAAATGCGGGGGAAAAATCTGGGATCAGGAGTTTTTTATGGAAAAGTTTGGGTTTTGAGCCTTTCCCGGGAAGCGAAATGATCCAAAGGGTCTCCAAGTCTGGGAATTCTGGAGTGGGATGGAGAGGTGGGAATGTGGAGGAAAAATCTGGGAAAAGGTTGGGATCGGGAATTTTTATGGAAAAGTTTAGGTTCAGAGCCTTTCCCAGGAAGCGAAACGCTCCAATTCCAAAGATTCTCCAAGGCTGGGAATTCTGGAGGATCCATGGAGGGATGGAGGGTTGGGAATGTGAAGGAAAAATCTGGGAAAAGGTTGGGATCAGGAGTTTTTTATGGAAAAGTTTGGGTTTCGAGCCTTTCCCGGGAAGCGAAACGCTGCAAAGATTCTCCAAGGCTGGGAATTCTGGAGTGGAAAAGTTTGGGTTCAGAGCCTTTCCCAGGAAGCGAAACTCTCCAATTCCAAAGATTCTCCAAGGCTGGGAATTCTGGAGGATCCATGGAGGGATGGAGGGTTGGGAATGTGGAGGAAAAATCTGGGAAAAGTGTGGGATCGGGAGTTTTTATGGAAAAGTTTGGGTTCAGAGCCTTTCCTGGGAAGCAAAATTCTCCAAAGGGTCTCCAAGGCTGGGAATTCTGGAGTGGGATGGAGGGTTGGGAACATGATAGAAAAAATCTGGGAAAAGGTTGGGATCAGGAGTTTTTATGGAGAAGTTTGGGTTCAGAGCCTTTCCCAGGAAGCGAAACGCTCCAATTCCAAAGATTTTCTAAGCTGGGAATTTGGAGGATCCTTGGAGGGATGGAGGGTTGGGAATGTGGAGGAAAAATCTGGGAAAAGTGTGGGATCGGAAGTTTTTTAAGGAAAGGTTTGGGATCAGCGACTTTCCCGGAAAGCGAAACGCTCCAAAGGGCCTCCAAGTCTGGGAATTCTGGAGTGGGATGGAGAGGTGGGAACGTGGTGGAAAAAATCTGGGAAAAGCTTGGGATCCGGAGGTTTTATGGAAAAGTTTGGGCTTGGAAGAGCCTTGGAGACCTTTTGGAAGGGGATGGGATGGACGGGCTTTGCTTCCCGGGAAAGGGAATTTTCCGGGAATTCTGCTCCCGCATCTCAGCGGGATCAGCCGTGGGAATTCCGCTCTCCTCCCGCTCCCACCCCTCCCATCCTCCGTGGCGTTTTCCCATCCCGGCTCTCCGGGCTGTGGGAAATCCCTGGGAATTCCCGGGATCGTGTCCCCTCCCCTGCAGCGACATTTACCTGATGGAGAAGGAGCTGGCCAAGGAGCAGGAGAGGAACAACCGGCACCGCCCTCCCAAAATCCTGGAGCCGCCGGCGTTCCAGGAGCCGCCTCCCAAGGTTGGGATGGGACGGGGACGGGACGGGTGGGGCGCAAATTTGGGATTTCCCGGATGGGATCCGGAGGAATTCCCGCCTTCCTCCCGTTCCCGCAGCCCAGCAGGCCCATGCACAAGCCGCCATCCCAGAATAACCTCCTGGCTCCCAAGCTGCAATTCCAGGTGAGGCTGCGAGGCCGGAGAATCCCACGGGGATTGGGGACAGGGCGGCGAGGATGGGAGATCCCGGGAATCTCGTGGGTTTTGGGATCGGCGGCGCTCCACGCCGCCATTCCAAGCGGGACGCGGCTTCCGGGCTCCGAGTTTTGTCCGTCAGGGAATCCCGGAGTCGTCGAGGTTGGAAAAGCTCTTGGAGACCTTGGAGTCCACCCCGGATCCGCGTCGCCCGCAAATCCACGTGGATCTGAATCCATCCAGGAATTCCGGGGGATTCCTCGGGGGGCTGGATGGGTTTTCCATGCGGGAATTATTCCCGATATCCCATAAACCTCGCCCGGCGCAGTTCCCTCATCCCATCCCTCGTTCCCTGGGAGCAGATCCCGGTCCCGCCCGGCAGGGAATTCCGGAGGGAATTTCCCTCCTTTTTTTCCAGGCTGAGCCTTCCCATCTCCCTCAGCCATTCCCGATTTATCGGGAGGAGCCACCAGAGCTCTTGGGAGGCCAGAATATCCCAAAATGTTCCAAAATATCCCCAATTAGCCTAAATATCCCCAGATATTACAAAATATTTAAAATATCCCAAAATATCCCAAAATATTCCAAGCCCACTTTTAGGACGAGGCCGATCCTGATCCAGGTCAGCTCCCGGCGCAATTCCCGCTCTTCAGAGACCAGAATATCCCAAAATATCCCCAAATATCCCAAAATATCCCAAAATATCCCAAGGGCACTTTTAGGTCGAGGCGGATCCCGATCCGGGATGGCTCCCGGCAGAATTCCCACTCTTCAGAGACAAAATATCCCAAAATATCCCAGAATACCCCAAAATATCCCAAGGGCACTTTTAGGTCGAGGCCGATCCCGATCCGGGCCGGCTCCCGGTGCAATTCCTGCTCTTCAGAGACCAGAATATCCCAAAATATCCCAAAATATCTGCAAATATCCCAAAATATTTCAGAATATCCCAAAATATCCCAAAATATTCAAAAATATCCCAAAATATTCCAAGCCCACTTTTAGGACGAGGCTGATCCCAATCCGGGCCGGCTCCCGGTGCAATTCCTGCTCTTCAGAGACCAGAATATCCCAAAATATCCCAAAATATCTGCAAATATCCCAAAATATTTCAGAATATTCAAAAATATCCCAAAATATCCCAAAATATCCCAAAATATTCCAGAATATCCCAAAATATCCCAAGCCCACTTTTAGGATGAGGCCGATCCCGATCTGGGCCGGCTCCCGGCGCAATTCCCGCTCTTCAGAGACCAAAATATCCCAAAATATCCCAAAATATCCCAAAATATTACACAATATTCAAAAATATCCCAAAATATCCCAAAATATCCCAAAATATCCCAGAATATCCCAAAATATCCCAAATATCCCAAAATATTTCACAATATTCAAAAATATCCCAAAATACCCCAAAATATCCCAGGCCCACTTTTAGTACGAGGCCGATCCTGATCCAGGTCAACTCCGGCGCAATTCCCGCTCTTTGGAGACCAGAATATCCCAAAATATCCAAAAATATTACACAATATTCAAAATATCCCAAAATATTTGAAAATATCCCAAAATACCCCAAAATATCCCAGAATATCCCAAAATATTCCAAGCCCACTTTTAGGACGAGGCCGATCCCGATCCGGGCCGGCTCCCGGCACAATTCCCACTCTTCAGAGACAAAATATCCCAAATATCCAAAAATATCCCAAAATATCTAAAAATATTCAAAAATATCCCAAAATATCCCAAAATATCCCAGAATATCCCAAAATATCCCAAGGGCACTTTTAGGATGAGGCCAATCCTGATCCGGGATGGCTCCCGGCACAATTCCCGCTCTTCAGAGACAAAATATCCCAAAATATCCCAAAATATTCCAAAATATCCCAAAATATCCCAAAATATCCCAGAATATCCCAAAATATCCCAAGGGCACTTTTAGGATGAGGCCAATCCTGATCCGGGATGGCTCCCGGCACAATTCCCACTCTTCGGAGACCAGAATCTCCCAAAATATCCCAAAATATTCCAGAATATCCAAAAATATCCCAAGCCCACTTTTAGGACGAGGCCGATCCCGATCCGGGACAGCTCCCGGCGCAATTCCCGCTCTTAGGAGGCCAGAATATCCAAAATATCCCAAAATATCCCAAAATATCCCAAAATATTCAAAAATATCGCAAAAATACCCCAAAATATGCAAAAATACCCCAAAATATCCCAAGCCCACTTTTAGGACGAGGCCGATCCCGATCCGGGACAGCTCCCGGCGCAATTCCCACTCTTCAGAGACAAAAATATCCCAAAATATCCCAAAATATTCCAAAATATCCCAAAATATCCCAAGCCCACTTTTAGGATGAGGCCGATCCTGATCCGGGACGGCTCCCGCGGCAATTCCCGCTCTTCAGAGACCAGAATATCCCAAAATATCCCAAATATCCCAAAATACCCCAAAATATCCCAAATATCCCAGAATATCCCAAAATATCCAAGGGCACTTTTAGGATGAGGCCGATCCCGATCTGGCCGGCTCCCGGCGCAATTCCCGCTCTTCAGAGACCAGAATATCCCAAAATATCCCAAAATATCCCAAAATATCCCAAAATATCCCAGAATACCCCAAAATATCCCAAGGCCACTTTTAGGACGAGGCCGATCCCGATCCGGGCCGACTCCCGGCGCAATTCCAGTCTTCATAAATAAGAATATCCCAAAATATTCCAAATATCCAAAATATTCCAAAATATCCCAAAATATTCCAAAATATCCCAAAATATCCCAAGGGCACTTTTAGGATGAGGCCAATCCTGATCCGGGCCGGCTCCCGGCGCAATTCCCGCTCTTCAGAGACCAGAATATCCCAAAATATCCCAAAATATCTGCAAATATCCCAAAATATTTCAGAATATCCCAAAATATCCCAAAATATTCAAAAATATCCCAAAATATTCCAAGCCCACTTTTAGGACGAGGCTGATCCAATCCGGGCCGGCTCCCGGCGCAATTCCTGCTCTTCAGAGACCAGAATATCCCAAAATATCCCAAAATATCTGCAATATCCCAAAATATTTCAGAATATTCAAAAATATCCCAAAATATCCCAAAATATCCCAAAATATTCCAGAATATCCCAAAATATTCCAAGCCCACTTTTAGGACGAGGCCGATCCCGATCCGGGCCGGCTCCCGGCGCAATTCCCGCTCTTCAGAGACCAGAATATCCCAAAATATCCCAAAATATCCCAAAATATCCCAAAATATCCCAAAATATTCCAAGCCCATTTTTAGGACGAGGCCAGTCCTGATACGGGACAGCTCCCGGTGCAATTCTCGCTCTTCAGAGACCAAAATATCCCAAAATATCCAGAATATCCCAAAATATCCCAGAATATCCACGGGCACTTTTAGGACGAGGCCGATCCCGATCCGGGCCGGCTCCCGGCGCAATTCCCACTCTTCAGAGACCAGAATATCCCAAAATATCCCAAAATATCCCAGAATATACCAAAATATCCCAAGGGCACTTTTAGGACGAGGTCGATCCTGATCCAGGTCAGCTCCGGCGCAATTCCCGCTCTTCAGAGACCAGAATATCCCAAAATATCCCAAAATATTTGCAAGTACCCCAAAATATTTCAGAATATTCAAAAATATCCCAAAATATCCCAAAATATCCCAAAATATCCAAGCCCACTTTTAGGACGAGGCCGATCCTGATCTGGGACAGCTCCCGGTACAATTCCCGCTCTTTGGAGGCCAGAATATCCCAAAATATCCCAAAATATTACACAGTATTCAAAATATCCCCAAATACTCCAAAATATCCCAGAATATCCCAAAATATCCCAAAATATCCCAGAATATCCCAGAATATTCCAAGGGCACTTTTAGGACGAGGCCGATCCCGATCCGGGCCGGCTCCCGGCGCAATTCCCGCTCTTCAGAGACAAAATATCCCAAAATATCCCAAAATATCCCAAAATATCCCAAAATACCCCAAAATATCCCAAGGGCACTTTTAGGACGAGGCCGATCCCGACCCGGGCCGGCTCCCGGCGCAATTCCGCTCTTCAGAGACAAAATATCCCAAAATATCCCAAAATATCCCAGAATATCCCAAAATATCCCAAGCCCACTTTTAGGATGAGGCCGATCCCGATCTGGGCCGGCTCCTGGCGCAATTCCCGCTCTTCAGAGACCAGAATATCCCAAAATATCCCAAATATCCCAAAATATTACACAATATCCCAGAATATCCCAAAATATCCCAAAATATCCCAAGGGCACTTTTAGGACGAGGCCGATCCCGATCCGGGCCGGCTCCCGGCGCAATTCCCGCTCTTCAGAGACAAAATATCCCAAAATATCCCAGAATATCCCAGAATATCCCAAGGGCACTTTTAGGACGAGGCCGATCCCGATCCGGGCCGGCTCCTGGCGCAATTCCCGCTCTTCCCGCGCTCCCGCTCCGTCCGTGTGTCCGCGCTCACCCCTTCCCCGTGGGCTTCCCCCGCGCCTGCGCCGCTGCCGCCGCCGCCGCTCCCCGCGCAATTCCCGAATTCCCAGGTTCCGGAGGGGCTCTGCGCCAGCTCTCCCACCCTCGCCAGTCCCGCCGAGTACCAGAGCCCGGCAAATTCCCGGCGCACTCCGCCTCCCAGCCGGCACAACGTCTTCAAGCGCCACAGCATGAGGGTAAGCCCGGAATTCCCGCTGGGATTCGGCGCCCGGAGGAATTCCCAATCCTCAAAAATCCTCCCGTTTTTGGGATCCGCTTCCCATTGGGATCCGGTGTCCGGAGGAATTCCCAATCCTCAAAAATCCTCCTGTTTTTGGGATCCATTCCCATTGGGATTTGGCGTCCGGAGGAATTCCCAATCCTCAAAAATCCTCCCAGTTTTGGGATCCGCTTCCCATTGGGATTCAGCGTCCAGAGGAATTCCCAATTCCTCAAAAATCCTCCTGTTTTTGGGATCCATTCCCATTGGGATTTGGCGTCCGGAGGAATTCCCAATCCTCAAAAATCCTCCCAGTTTTGGGATTCGCTTCCCATTGGGATTTGGCGTCCGGAGGCATTCCCAATCCGCAAAAATCCTCCCAGTTTTGGGATCCACTTCCCATTGGGATTGGCCATCTGGAAGTCTTCCAATTCCTCAAAAATCCTCCTGTTTTTGGGATCCACTTCCCATTGGCATCCGGTATCTGGAGGCATTCCCAATCCTCAAAAATCCTCCCGGTTTTGGGATCCATTCCCAGTGGGATTCGGCATCCGGAGGAATTTCCAATTCTCAAAATTCCTCCCGTTTTTGGGATCCGCTTCCCATTGGGATTCGGCATCCGGAGGAATTCCCAATCCTCAAAAACCATCCCGTTGTTGGGATCCACTTCCTGCTGGGATTCGGCGTCCAGAGGAATTCCCAATCCTCAAAAATCCTCCCAGTTTTGGGATTCACTTCCCAGTGGGAATCGGCATCCGGAGGAATTCCCAATCCTCAAAAATCCTCCCGTTTTTGGGATCCACTTCCCAGTGGGATTTGGCATCCAGAGGAATTCCCAATCCTCAAAAATCCTCCCATTTTTGGGATCCACTTCCCGTTGGCATCCGGTATCCGGAGGAATTTCCAATCCTCAAAATTCCTCCCGTTTTTTGGGATCCATTTCCCGTTGGGATTGGCCATCTGGAGATCTTCCCAATCCTCAAAAATCTAATAGTTGGAGGAATTCCCAATCCTCAAAAATCCTCCCATTTTTGGGATCCACTTCCCAATGAGATTCTCCATCTGGAAATCTTCCCAATCCTCAAAATTTTTCCCATTTTCGGGATCCACTTCCCATTGGGATTGGCCATCTGGAAATCTTCCCAATCCTCAAAAATCCAATAGCTGGAGCAATTCCCAATCCTCAAAAACCATCCCATTTTTGGGATCCACTTCCAGCTGGGATTCTCCACCTGGAAATCTTCCCAATCCTCAAAACCCGTCCCGTTTTTGGGATCCACTTCCCGTTGGGATTCTCAATCTGGAGATCTTCCCTATACTCAAAATTCCTCCCATGTTTGGGATCCATTTCCCATTGGGATTTGGCATCCAGAGGAATTCCCAATCCTCAAGAACCCGTCCCATTTTTGGGATCCACTTCCTGTTGGAATTTCACATCCGGAGATCTTCCCAATACTCAAAAATCCTCCCGTTTTTGGGATCCACTTCCCACTGGGATTCGGCATCCGGAGGAATTCCCAATCCTCAAAAATCCTCCCATTTTTGGGATCCACTTCCCAATGGGATTCTCCATCTGGAAATCTTCCCAATCCTCAAAAATTTTCCCATTTTCGGGATCCACTTCCCATTGGGATTGGCCATCTGGAAATCTTCCCAATCCTCAAAAATCCAATAGTTGGAGCAATTCCCAATCCTCAAAAACCCGTCCCGTTTTTGGGATCCATTCCCATTGGGATTCAGCATCCGGAGGAATTCCCAATCCTCAAAATTCCTCCCGTTTTTTGGGATCCACTTCCCAATGAGATTCTCCATCTGGAAATCTTCCCAATCCTCAAAATTTTTCCAATTTTCGTGATCCACTTCCCATTGGGATTGGCCATCTGGAGATCTTCCCAATCCCCCAAAATTTTCCCGTTTTGGGATCCACTTCCCATTGGGATTGGCCATCTGGAAGTCTTCCAATTCCTCAAAAATCCTCCCATTTTTGGGATCCATTCCCATTGGGATTCTCCATCTGGAAATCTTCCCAATCCTCAGAAAACCATCCCGTTTTCAGGATCCACTTCCCGCTGGGATTCGGCGTCCAGAGGAATTCCCAATCCTCAAAAAATCCTCCAGGTTTTGGGGATCCATTCCCATTGGGATTCTCCATCTGGAAATCTTCCCAATCCTTCAGAAAACCATCCCGTTTTCGGGATCCACTTCCCGTTGGGATTGGCATCTGGAGATCTTCCCAATCCTCAAAATCTAATAGTTGGAGGAATTCCCAATCCTCAAAAACTCGTCCCATTTTTGGGAATCCACTTCCTGTTGGAATTTCACATCTGGAGGTTTTCCCAATCCTCAAAAATCCTCCCGTGTTTGGGATCCATTCCCACTGGGATTTGGCATCCCGGAGGAATTCCCAATCCTCAAAATTCCTCCCGTTTTCGGGATCCACTTCCCATTGGGATTCTCCATCTGGAGATCTTCCCAATCCCCCAAAATTTTCCCGTTTTTGGGATCCACTTCCAATTGGGATTGGCCATCTGGAAGTCTTCCAATTCCTCAAAAATCCTCCCATTTTTGGGATCCACTTCCCACTGGGATTTGGCATCCGGAGGAATTTCCAATCCTCAAAAATCCTCCCATTTTCGGGATCCGCTTCCCATTGGGATTTGGCATCCGGAGGAATTCCCAATCCTCAAAAAACCCGTCCCGTTTTTCGGGATCCGCTTCCCGCTGCCGCTTCCCGCTGCTTCCCGCTGCTCCCGGCTCCGTGTCGGATCCATGGCAAGGTCGAATCCCAAATCCCGACGGACGCCTCGATCTTCGCGACCTCTCCGTCTCTCCCCTCCCCTTATCCCGGATTTTCTGCCACGCCATTCCCAAAAAAAAAAACCCCGTGCACGGAACGGATTTTCGGGTTGCTCCTCGCACTCCCGCCTTGGGATCCCACCCGAAATTCCGCAGGGGGATTTTTCCAGCTGGTTTTGATCCCAAAATTCCCGTGGAGTTGGGATTCAACCGGCCGCGGCTGCCTCTCCTTGCTGGAAACCCAATTTTCCCATTTACCCAATTTTCCCATTTTTCTCCATTTTTCCCTCCTTTTCCCCATTTCCCCCCCCACCCCATATTTTCCTATTTTTTCCTCCTTTTCCCAAGTTTTCCCAAGATTTTTCCTATTTTTTCCCACCTTTTTTCCCTTCCTTTCCCCATTTTCTCCAATTTTCCCCATTTTTTGCCCCATTTTCTCCCTTTTTCCTCCCTATTTTTTCCCTTTTTCCTCCCTTTCCCCATTTCCCCCTCTTTTCCCATTTCCCCTTTTTTCCCATTTCTGCCCTTTTCCCTCCTTCATCCCAAATTTCCCCCTTTTCCATCCTTTCCCCCTTTTCCCTCCTTTTCCCCATTTCCCCCATTTTCCCTATTTTTTCCTCCTTTTCCCCCTTTTTTCCTCTTTTCCCCTTTTTTCCCACCATTCTCCTTTTTTCCCTTTTCTCCCCCTTTTCTCCCCTTATCCACATTTTCCCCCTTTTCCTCCCTTTTTTCTCCTTTTCCCCCATTTTTTCTCTTTTATCCTTCTTTTCCCCCTTTCCCATTTTTCTCCCTTTTCTCCTTTTTTATCCCCATTTTTCACTTTTTTCTCCTTTTTCTCTTTTTTTCTCCTTTTCCACTCCATTTTGCTCTTCCCCCCTTTTTTCTATTTTTCCCTTTTTTTCTCCCCTTTATCCCCATCCCTCCCTTTTCTCCTTTTTTCCCCCTTTCCCCCTTTATCCCCATTTTTCTCCCCTTTTTCCCCATTTTTCCCTTTTTGCCTCATTCCCCCTTTTCCCATTTTTCTCCCTTTTCTCCCCTTTATCCCCATTTTCCTTAATTTTCTTCTTTTTTCTCCTTTTTTCCCCTTTTTCCCCCTTTTCCAATTTTTCTCCCCAGTTTCTCCTTTTTCTCCTTTTCCCCATTTTCCCATTTTCTCCCTTTTTTTCCCCTATATCCCCATTTTCCCCTTTTTCCCTTTTTCTCTTTTATTCTCCTTTTTCCCCCTTTTCCCATTTTTCTCCCTTTTCTCTCCTTTATCCCCATTTCCCCCTTTTCTCCTTTTTTTCCCCATTTTCCTTCTTTTTCTCCTTTTTTTCTCATTTTTCTTCCCCTTTTCCCCCTTTTCCCATTTTCTCCCTTTTTCCCCTATATCCCCATTTCCCCTTTTTTCTCTTTTTCTCATTTTTCCCTCTTTCACCTCCTTTTTCTCCTTTTCCTCCCGTTTTCTCCTTTTTTCTCCATTTCCCCCCCTTTTCCATTTTTCTCCCTTTTCTCTCCTTTATCCCCATTTCCCCCCTTTTCTCCTTTTCCCCCCATTTTCCTTATTTTTCTTCTTTTTTTCTCCTTTTTCCCCATTTCCCCTTTTTTTGCCATTTTTCTTCCTACTCTACATTTTCTCCTCATTTTCCCCCTTTTTCTCTTTCTCTTTTTCACTTTTATCCTTGTTTCCTCCTTTTCCCGCTTTTCCCCTTTTCCCACTTTTCCCATTTTTCTCCCTTTTCTCCCCTTTATCCCATTTTCCCCCTTTTTTTTTCCTTTTCCCATTTCCCCCTTTTCTCCTTTTTTCCCCATTTTCCTTCTTTTTCTCATTTTTTTTCTCTTTTTTCCCCATTTCCCCCCCTTTTTCTCTTCCATTTTTCTCCCTTTTTTCCCCCTTTTCCCCATTTTTCTCACTTTTCTCTCCTTTATCCCCATTTCCCCCCTTTTCTCCTTTTTTTCCCCATTTTCCTTCTTTTTCCTCCTTTTTTCTCTTTTTCCCCATTCCCCCCTTTTTCCCATTTTTCTTCCTACTCTCCCTTTTCTCCTCTTTATCCTCATTTTCCCCATTTTTCCCATTTCCCATTTTTTCCTTTTCCCCAATTTTCTCCTTTTTCTCCTTTTCCCCCTTTCCCCCCTTTTCCCATTTTCTCCATTTTTCCCCTTTTTCCCAAATTTCCCCCCTTTTTCCTCCCCATTTCCCCATTTTTCTCCTTTCCCTTCCCCCTTTCCCTCCCCTTTCTCCACTTTATCCCCATTTTCCTTCTTTTTCTCCTTTTTTCTCCTTTTCCCCCTTTTCCCCCTTTTCCCCATTTTCTCCCTTTTTCCCCTATATCCCCATTTTCCCCTTTTTTCTTTTTTTCTCATTTTTCCCTCTTTCACCTCCTTTTCCCCTTTTCCTCCCGTTTTCTCCTTTTTCCCCCATTTCCCCCTTTTCCCATTTTTCTCCCTTTTCTCTCCTTTATCCCCATTTCCCCCTTTTCTCCTTTTTCCCCATTTCCCTTCTTTTTCTCATTTTTTTCTCCTTTTTCCCCATTTCCCTTCTTTTTCTCCTTTTTTTCTCTTTTTCCCCATTTCCCCATTTTTCCCATTTTTCTTCCTACTCTCCCTTTTCTCCTCATTTTCTCCCCTTTCCCATTTTTCTCCCTTTTCTCCTCTTTATCCTCATTTTCCCCCCCTTTTCCCCTTTTCCTCTCTTCCCCCTTTATCCCATTTCCCCTTTTTCTTTTCCTTTTCCCCATTTCCCAATTTTCTCCTTTTTCTCCTTTTCCCCCCTTTTCCCCATTTTTCCTCCATTTTTTCCCCTTTTTTCCCCAATTTCCCCCCTTTTCTCCCCATTTCCCCATTTTTTCTCCTTTTCTCCCCTTTCCCCCCCTTTCTCCCCTTTATCCCCATTTTCCTTCATTTTCTTCTTTTTCTCCTTTTTTCTCCTTTTTCCCCTTTTCCATTTTTCTCTCCAGTTTCCCCTTTTTCCCCATTTCCCCCTTTTCCCCATTTTTCTCCCTTTTTTCCCCTATATCCCCATTTTCCCCTTTTTCTCTTTTTCTCATTTTTCCCTCTTTCACCTCCTTTTCCTCCTTTTCCTCCCGTTTTCCTCCTTTTTCCCCATTTCCCCCTTTCCCCATTTTTCTCCCTTTTCTCCCTTTCCCCTGTTCAATTTTTTCTCCTTTTTTCCCCATTTCCCAAATTTCCCCCTTTTCACTTTTCCCCTTTTCCATTTTTCTCCCCAGTTTCCCTTTTTCTCCTTTTCCCCCATTTTCCCATTTTCTCCCTTTTTTTCCCTATATCCCCATTTTCCCCTTTTTCTTCTCTTTTTCTCCTTTTTCCCATTTCCCCCTTTTCCCATTTTTCTCCCTTTTCTCTCCTTTATCCCAATTTCCCCCCTTTTCTCCCTTTTTTCCCATTTTCCTCCTTTTCCTCCTTTTTTCTCCTTTTTTTCCCCATTTCCCCCTTTTCCCATTTTTCTCCCTTTTCTCCCCTTTATCCCATTTCCCTCCCTTTTCTCCCCTTTTCTCCACTTTCCTTCTTTTTCTCCTTTTTTTCCTCTTTTCCTCCCCTTTTCCCATTTTTCTCCCCACTTTCCATTTTTTCTCCTTTTTCCCCCATTTTCCCCTTTTATCCCCATTTTTCTCCCTTTTCTCCTCTTTATCCTCTTTTTCTCCCTTTTCCCCTTTATCCCCATTTCCCCCATTTTTTCCCTCTTTTCCCCATTTTTTCCCATTTTCCCCCCATTATCCCATTTCCCCCTTTTCTCTCCTTTTCCCTCCTCATCCCGATTTTCCCTCCTTTTTCCCCCTTTTCCCCCCATTTTTCCCCATTTCTTCCCTCCCACCTCCTCTCTCACCTCCCCCCCACCCAGAACTTCCCTCCCTCTCCTGGAACTGCAGCGATTCCTCGGCGGGAATTCCTCCTCCGGATCCGGGGATTCTCTGGGAATTCCAGCCCTGCCGGGAATGCCTTCCCAAGATCCCAAAATCCCAAGCTCCCCTTTCCCACTGGAAGCCATTCCCTGGCTCCTGCCCCTCCAGCCCTTCCCCAATTCCAGCTCTCCTGGAGCCCCTTTGGGATCAGGAAGCGTCTCCAAGGATTCCCTGGATCCTTCCCCGATCCAGCTGCACATTCCCAGCTCTCCCAGCCTGGCATTGGATCCAGCCCCATCCCAACTCCTCCTGGAGAAGGAATTTTGGGATCCAGGGGCTTCACTGGGAATTTGGGACTCCGGGAAGGGTCCTCCCTTCCCTTTTCCATCCCCAAATTCCATAAAAATCCCTCGGGATGGATCCTGAGTGTCCTTGATCCCAGAATCCCGGAACGGTTTGGGTGGGATCCGTGGATCTTCAATCCAATCCCAGGGACACTTCCCACGATCCCAGGCTGATCCAAATCCACCCTTGGACATTCCCAGGGATTCTCTGGAATTCCAGCCCAGCCGGGAATTCCTTCCCAAGATCCCAAGATCCCAAGCTCCCCTTTCCCACTGGAAGCCATTCCCTGGCTCCTCCAGCCCTTCCCCAAATTCCAGCTCTCCTTTCCCTCCGGAAAAGGCTCCAAGGATTCCCTGGATCCTTCCCCGATCCAGCTGTGCATTCCCAGCCCTGGCATTGGATCCATCCCCATCCCCCATCCCTGATCCCGTTTTTTTTTTTTTTTCCCGGGGGAAATTCCAGGAGGAGGATTTCCAGCGGCCGGGCAGCCGGGAGGAGGCGCAGCAGCTGCTGGAGCGGGAGCGGCTCCGCGTGGAGCAGGCCATGGAGCGCCAGCAGAAGGAGATGCTGGAGGATCACCGCTGGCTCCGCCAGGAGGTCCAGAGCCTGGTGAGACAATTCCCAAAAAAAAAAAAAAAAAAAAATCCTCGGGAATGGGATGGGTGGGAAAGGAGCCGGAATCCCATCCCGCTCCCAGCCCCCGATGTCCCAGCCTGGGGTTGGATCCGTCCCCGTCCCGATTCCTCCTGGAGAAGGAATTTTGGGATCAAGTGGTTTCACTGGGAATTCGGGGCTCCATCCCTTTTCCATCCCCGAATTCCATAAAAATCCCCCTGAATGAATTCCAAATCCCCTTGATCCCAGAATCCCGGAATGGTTTGGATGGGATCCATGGACCTTCAATCCCATCCCAAGGACACTTCCCACGATCCCAGGCTGATCCAAATCCACCCTTGGACACTGCCAGGGATTCTCTGGGAATTCCAGCCCAGCCGGGAATTCCTTCCCAAGATCCCAAAATCCCAAGCTCCCCTTTCCCACTGGAAGCCATTCCCTGACTCCTCAGCCCTTCCCCAAATTCCAGCTCTCTTTTCCCTCTGGAAAAGGCTCCAAGGATTCCCTGGATCCTTCCCTGATCCAGGGGAACATTCCCAGCTCTCCCAGCCTGGCATTGGATCCAGGCCCATCCCGATTCCTCCTGGAGAAGGAATTTTGGGATCAAGTGGTTTCACTGGGAATTCGGGGCTCCATCCCTTTTCCATCCCCAAATTCCATAAAAATCCCCCTGAATGAATTCCAAATCCCCTCGATCCCAGAATCCCGGAATGGTTTGGGTGGGATCCATGGACCTTCCATCCCATCCTGTTCCAGCCCCACCATCCCAGGCTGCTCCAGCTTTTCCTTGGATAGTCCCAGGGGTTCCGGATTCTCTGGGAATTCCAGCCCAGTCGGGAATTCCTTCCCAAATCCCATCTTCCCACTTTTCCTGGGAATTCCCTCCATTCCCAGATGGGGATTGGATCCAGCCCCATCCCAACTCCTCCTGGAGAAGGAATTTCAGGATCCAGGGGCTTCACTGGGAATTTGGGACTCCAGGAAGGGTCTCCCTTCCCTTTTTCCATCCCCAAATCCCATAAAAAATCCCTCAGGATGGATCCTGAGTGTCCCTTGATCCCAGAATCCCGGAATGGTTTGGATGGGATCCATGGATCTTCAATCCCATCCCAGGGGACACTTCCCACGATCCCAGGGTGATCCAAACCCACCCTTGGACACCGCCAGGGATTCTCTGGGAATTCCAGCCCAGCCGGGAATTCCTTCCCAAGATCCCAAAATCCCAAGCTCCCCTTTCCCACTGGAAGCCATTCCTGGCTCCTCCAGCCCTTCCCCAAATTCCAGCTCTCCTTTCCCTCTGGAAAAGGCTCCAAGGATTCCCTGGATCCTTCCCCGATCCAGCTGCACATTCCCAGCTCTCCCAGCCTGGCATTGGATCCATCCCCATCCCGATTCCTCCTGGAGAAGGAATTTCGGGATCCAGTGGCTCCACCATCCAATGGAATATTTGGAATTTTGGGCAATTTCAAAGCGTTTTCCGTTGCATTTTATTATTATTATTTTTTTTTTTTTTTTTTATTATTATTATTATTTTTATTTTTTATTTTAATATTTTGGAATCGGGATTTCGATCAAGCAAATTCAACATTCCTGGCCAGAATTCCCCCTCCCATCCCAATTCCTGCACCCCGTGCTGCTCCCTTCCTGGGAAAATGTTCCATGGCTCTCCCCGAAATTAAGAAAATCTCTATTTTCCTCATTTTTCCCCACTTTTTCCCATTTTTTCCCCCATTTCTCCTACGCTTTCCTTCATTTTTCCTCTTTTCCTCCCGTTCTCTCGCCGCATTTCCCCCCTTTTTTTTCCTCCCATTTTCCCCTTTTCCCTCCCTTTATTCCTCATTTTCCTCCCTTTTCCCCCTTCCCCCCTTTTCCCCCCATTTTTCCTTCTTTTTTTTTCCTCAGTTTCCCCCTTTTTTCCTCTTTTTCCTCCCGTTTTCTGCTTTTTCCTCCCATTTTTTCCCTTTTTTTCCCCCTTCTCCCCCTTTTTCTTCTTCCCCTTCCCTCCTTTCCCCCCTTTCCCCTCCCATTTCCCCCCCTTTCCCTTTTTTCCCTTTTTTCCCTTTTCCCCCTTTTTTCCCCTTTTTCCTCCCTTTATTCCTCCATTTCTTCCCCTTTTTCCTCCCATTTTTCCTTTTCCCCCCTTCCCCACTTTTCCCCCTTTTTCCTCCATTTATTCCCCCATTTTTCCTCTTTTCCCTCCCATTTTCCCCCTTCCCCCTTTCCCCCTTTTTCCTTCCTTTTTTCCTCCATTTCCCCCTTTTCTCCCATTTTTTCCCCTTTTTTTCCCCTTCTCCCTTTTTTCCCCCTTTTCCCCCTTTTTCTCATTTTCCTCTTTTTTCCCCCATTTTTCTTTTCCCTTTTCCCCCTTTTCCTCCTTTTCCCCCCTTTCCCCTCCCATTTCCCCCCTTTTCCTTTTTTTCCCTTTTTCTCTTTTTTCCCTTTTTTCCCTTTTTTCCCTTTTCCCCCTTTATTCCTCCATTTCTTCCTCCTTTCTCTTCCCATTTTTCCTTTTCCCTTTCCCCCCTTTTCCCCCTTTTTCCTCCCTTTATTTCCCCCTTTTTTCCTCTTTTCCCTCCCATTTTCCCCATTTTCCCCTTCCCCCTTTCCCCCTTTTTCCTTCCTTTTTTCCTCCATTTCCCCCCATTTTCTCCCATTTCTCCTTTTTTCCCTTCCCCCCTTTTTCCCCTTTTTTCTCCCTTTATTCCTCCCTTTTCCCTCCCATTTCCTCTTCCCTATTTTCCCCCTTTTTCCTCCCTTTATTCCTCCATTCCCTCCTTTCCTTCCCATTTTCCCCTTTTTCCCCTTCCCCCTTTCCCCCCTTTATTCCTTAATTTCCCCCATTTTTCCTCCCATTTCCCCCCCTTCCCCCATTTCCCCCCTTTTTCCTTCCTTTTTTCCTCCATTCCCCCCCTTTTTGCCCCTTTTCCCTCCCATTTTTCCTTTTTTTCCTCTTTCCCCCCTTTTATTCCTCCCTTTATTCCTCCCTTTTCCTCCCATTTTCCCCTTTTTTCCTCCCATTTTACCCAATTTTTCCTTTCCCCCTCCTCCCTTTTTCTCATTTTCCTCTTTTTCCCCCCATTTTTCTTTTCCCTTTTGCCCCTTTTCCTCCTTTTTTCACCTTTCCCTCCCATTTCCCCCCTTTTCCTTTTTTTCCCTTTTTCTCTTTTTTTCCCTTTTTTTCCCTTTTCCCCTTTTTCCTCCCTTTATTCCTCCATTTCTTCCCCCTTTTTCCTCCCATTTTTCCTTTTCCCCCCTTCCCCCCTTTTCCCCCTTTTTCCTCCCTTTATTTCCCCCTTTTTCCTCTTTTCCCTCCCATTTTCCCCTTCCCCCTTTCCCCCCTTTTTCCTTCCTTTTTTCCTCCATTTCCCCCTTTTTCTCCCATTTCTCCTTTTTCCCCTTCTCCCTTTTCCCCCTTTTTCCTCCCTTTTCCTCCCATTTTCCCCTTTCTCCTCCCATTTTTCCCTTTTCCCCCCTTTTTTCCTTTCCCCCTTCCTCCCTTTTTCTCATTTTCCTTCCTTTTCCCTCATTTTTCTTTTCCCTTTCCCCCATTTCCTCCTTTTTTTCCCTCCCTTTTTCCCCCTTTTTCCTCAATTTTTCCAATTTTCCCCCATTTTTCCCCATTTTTCCCCATTTTCCCCCATTTCCCCACACCTCACACCATCTTTTCCCCCTTTTTCCAGGATCCCAAGGTGTTCCTGAACAACAACATTCCTCCGGTGAGCGATTCCAGACATCCCTGGAAAATCCATCCCATTTTTTTTTTTTTATTTTTTTTTATTTTTTGGGAATACCTCTGGGACTTCCTCCTTCCCTTTCTGATAAATATTGATTTATTTCTTTATTTATTTGGGTTAATTATCCAGAAAATGGGAAATTCCAAGGGGGGGGTTGGATCCCAGGATCCTTCCCGACATTCCAGCAGGGAATGGTGACGCCTCCGCCCTCTTCCCTCCCTCCATCCCAAATTTTCGGGCTCTCCCTCCCTCCATCCCAAATTTTGGGGCGTCTCCTCCCTCCATCCCAAATTTTGGGGCATCTCCTCCCTCCATCCCGAATTTTCGGGCTCTTCCTCCCTCCATCCTGAATTTTGGGACTTCTCCCCTCTCCATCCCAAATTTTGGAGCTCTTCCTCCCTCCATCCCAAATTTTGGGGCACCTCCTCCCTCTTCCCTCCCTCCATCCCAAATTTTCGGGCTCTTCCTCCCTCCATCCCAAATTTTTGGGCTCTTCCTCCCTCCATCCCAAATTTTGGGGCTCTTCCCTCCCTCCATCCCAAATTTTGGGGCATCTCCTCCCTCCATCCCAAATTTTGGGGCATTTCCTCCCTCCATCCCAAATTTTGGGGCATCTCCTCTCTCCATCCCAAATTTTGGGGCTCTTCCTCCCTCCATCCCAAATTTCTGGGCTCTTCCTCCCTCCATCCCTAATTTTGGGGCGTCTCCTCCCTCCATCCAAATTTCCAGTCTCTTCCTCCCTCCATCCCAAATTTTGGGGCATCTCCTCCCTCCATCCCAGATTTTCGGGGGTCTCCTCCCTCCATCCCAAATTTTCGGGTTTTTCCACCCTCTTCCCTCCCTCCATCCCAAATTTTCGGGCTCTTCCTCCCTCCATCCAAATTTTTGGGCTCTTCCCTCCCTCCATCCCAAATTTTGGGGCTCTTCCCTCCCTCCATCCCAAATTTTGGGGTGTCCTCCCTCCATCCCAAATTTTGGGGCCTCTAATTCCCGATTTTCCTTCCCTCCTCAGCTCCTCCCGGAGAAGGAGACGGATTACAGTGAGTTCCTGCTGATCCCCACCCTGGAATTCCCACTTGGGAATCTTTCCCTGGACGCTCCCCCCCGTGCAATCCCACATTTCCCCGGGGAAATTTTGGGATCGGGATCCCGTGGGAAGCTGGGATGGGGCAGGGAAGGGTGGGCCGGATCCCGGGATTCCGCGGCATTCCCGCGTTTCCCCGGGATCTTCCGGAATGATTTTCCGTCCTTTCCCTCAGCGCAATTCACGGGGCCCCCCCAGAAGCCTCCGAGACTTGGGGCTCAGGTAAGACCTGGGATGGATCCTCATCCCCCTTTTCCGCCTCCGGAATCCACGGGGTCGGGAATTTCCCGGCCGTTCCCAGCTCCAGAGAGGTCAGACGGGATCGGGATCGCGGCTGGGATCGGGATCGTGGCTGGGATCGGGATCGCGGCTGGGGCTGACCAGGACTTCCCAAAGAATTCCAGGATGGTTTGAGTGGGGAGGGACTTTCAAGATCATTCCAAGGAATCCCAGGATGCGCCGGCCTTTCCTTGGACACTGCCAGGGATCCAGGGATTCTCTGGATCCAGGAATTCCTTCCCAAGATCCCAAAATCCCAAGCTCCCCTTTCCCACTGGAAGCCATTCCCTGGCTCCTGCCCCTCCAGCCCTTCCCCAAATTCCAGCTCTCCTGGAGCCCCTTTGGGATCGGGAAGCGGCTCCAAGGATTCCCTGGATCCTTCCCCGATCCAGCTGCACATTCCCAGCTCTCCCAGCCTGGCATTGGATCCATCCCCATCCCAACTACTCCTGGAGAAGGAATTTTGGGATCCAGGGGCTTCACTGGGAATTCCGGACTCCAGGAAGGGTCTCCCTTCCCTTTTCCATCCCCGAATTCCATAAAAATCCCTCGGGATGGATCCTGAGTTTCCTTGATCCCAGAATCCCGGAATGGTTTGGGATGGGATCCATGGACCTTCAATCCCATCCCAGGGACACTTCCCACAATCCCAGGGTGATCCAAACCCACCCTTGGGCACTGCCAGGGATCCGGGGATTCTCTGGGAATTCCAGCCCGGCCGGGAATTCCTTCCCAAGATCCCAAAATCCCAAGCTCCCCTTTCCCACTGGAAGCCATTCCCTGGCTCCTCCAGCCCTTCCCCAAATTCCAGCTCTCCTGGAGCCCCTTTGGGATCAGGGAGCGGCTCCAAGGATTCCCTGGATCCTTCCCTGATCCAGCTGCACATTCCCAGCTCTCCCAGCCTGGCATTGGATCCATCCCCATCCCAACTCCTCCTGGAGAAGGAATTTTGGGATCCAGGTGTTTCACTGGGAATTTGGGGCTCCAGGAAGGGTCTCCCTTCCCTTTTCCATCCCCAAATTCCATAAAAACCTCTCGGGATGGATTCCAAGCGCCCCTGATTCCAGAATCCCGGAACGGTTTCCTTGGGAAGGAACCTCCAATCCCTGCCCGTTCCGTGGGCATGGAATTCCCGACTTCTCCCAGGTTGCTCCAAGCCCCATCCCAACCTTCCCTCGGCCACTTCCCGGGATGGGAACACCACAACCTCGGCGGACCGATGCCGGCCTTTGCCCGTTGTTTCCCGGGATCCACCTGATCCCGTTATCCCCGTTTTTCCGTCAGCCCATCCAGCCGGCGCCCACGGCCAACCTGGACCGCACGGATGATCCGGTCTACGGGAACGTCACGGATCTGGTCCGCGCCGTGCTGCAGCTGAAGAACGAGATCAGCCTGGTGCCTCCCGAGGGATACATCCTGGTGGTCAAGGTGGGCAGGAATTCCCTGGAATTCTGCGGCGGATGAGACAGGGAGGTGGGAATCCATCTCCTGAGCGGCTCCCACCATCCTGGGAAGGGGCTGTGTCCATGGAAGGGAGCAATTCCCGCATTTCCAGCTGCTCCGTTGGGTCCTTGGATCCATGGTGGGAGCAATTCCCACATTCCCAGCTCCTCCACTGAGTCTTTGGATCAATGGTGGGAGAGTCTCCAATATTCCCAGCTCCTCCATTGGATACTTGGATCAATGATTGGAGTCTCCAACATTCCCAGTTTCTCCACTGGATCCTTGGATCAAGGGTGGGACCAATTCCAACATTCCCAGCTCCTCCATTGGATCCTTGGATCCATAGTGGAACCGATTCCCACATTCCCAGTTTCTCCATTGGATCATTGGATCCATGGTGGGAGCAATTCCCACATTCCCAGCTCCTCCACGGAGTCTTTGGATCAGTGGTGGGAGAGTCTCCAATATTCCCAGCTCCTCCATTGGATCCTTGGATCAAGGATGGGCATCTCCAACATTCCCAGTTTCTCCATTGGATCCTTGGATCCATGGTGGGAGCAATTCCCGCATTCCCAGTTTCTCCATCAGATCCTTGGATCAAGGGTGGACCAATTCCCACATTCCCAATTTCTCCATTGGATCCTTGGATCCATGGTGGAACCAATTCCAACATTCCCGGTTTCTACATTGGATCTTTGGATCAAGGGTGGGACCAATTCCAACATTCCCAGCTGCTTTATTGGATCCTTGGATCCATGGTGGGAGCAATTCCAACATTCCCAGCTGCTCTGTTGGATCCTTGGATCCATGGTGGGACCAATTCCCACATTTCCATCTCCTCCTTGGGATCCTTGAACCAATTCCCAGCTCCTTCCTTGGATCCTTGGATCAATGATTGGAGTCTCCAGCATTCCCAATTTCTCCATTGGATCCTTGGATCCGTGGTGGGACCAATTCCCACATTCCCAGCTCCTCCATCGGATCCTTGGATCAAGGGTGGAGCAATTTCGACATTCCCAGCTCCTCCATGGAGTCTTTGGATCAATGGTGGGAGAGTCTCCAATATTCCCAGCTCCTCCATTGGATCCTTGGATCAATGATGGGCATCTCCAACATTCCCAGTTTCTCCATTGGATCCTTGGATCCATGGTGGAACCAGTTCCCACATTCCCAGTTTCTCCATCGGATCCTTGGATCAATGGTGGGAGTCTCCAGCATTCCTGGTTTCTCCATCGGATCCTTGGATCCATGGTGGGAGCGATTCCCACATTCCCAACTCCTCCATTGGATCCTTGGATCCATGGTGGGAGCAATTCCCACATTCCCAGCTCCTCCATTGGATCCTTGGATCCATGGTGGAACCAGTTCCCACATTCCCAGCTCCTGCCTTGGATCCTTGGATCAATGGTGGGAGTCTCCAGCATTCCCAATTTCTCCATTGGATCCTTGGATCCATGGTGGGGGCAATTCCCACATTCCCATCTCCTTGGAATCCTTGAACCAATTCCCAGCTTGGATCAATGATTGGAGTCTCCAACATTCCCAGTTTCTCCACTGGATCCTTGGATCCATGGTGGGAGCGATTCCCACATTCCCAGCTCCTCCATTGGATCCTTGGATCCATGGTGGGAGTCTCCAACATTCCCAGCTCCTCCATTGGATCCTTGGATCCGTGGTGGGAGCAATTCCCACATTCCCAGCTGCTCCATTGGGTCTTTGGATCCATGGTGGGAGCAATTCCCGCATTCCCAGTTTCTCCATCGGATCCTTGGATCCATGGTGGGAGCGATTCCCACATTCCCAGTTTCTCCACTGGATCCTTGGATCCATGGTGGGAGCAATTCCCGCATTCCCAGTTTCTCCATCGGATCCTTGGATCCATGGTGGGAGCGATTCCCACATTCCCGGTTTCTCCATTGGATCCTTGGATCCATGGTGGAACCAGTTCCCACATTCCCTGTTTCTCCATCGGATCCTTGGATCAATGGTGGGAGTCTCCAACATTCCCGGTTTCTCCACTGGATCCTTGGATCCACGGTGGGGGCAATTCCCACATTTCCACCTCCTTGGAATCCTTGAACCAATTCCCAGCTCCTTCCTTGGACCCTTGGATCAATGGTGGGAATCTCCAGCATTCCCGGTTTCTCCATCGGATCCTTGGATCCATGGTGGGAGCGATTCCCACATTCCCAACTCCTCCATTGGATCCTTGGATCCATGGTGGGAAAAATTCCCACATTCCCGGTTTCTCCATTAGATCCTTGGATCCATGGTGGGAGCGATTCCCACATTCCCAGCTCCTTCCTTGGATCCTTGGCTCAACGGTTGGAGATTCTCCCGCCACTCCCTTCTCCCGAACGGAATCCTCCCCTCAGCCACCCAAACTCTTCCCACCGGGAATTCCCCTGGATCCACCTCCGGATCCACCCCCGGATCCACCCCTGGCTCCATCCCAACCCTTCCTTCCCTCAGAACATCGGCCTTTCCCTACGGAAGCTGATCGGGAGCGTCGACGAGATCCTTCCCGACCTCCCGTCCTCTTCCCGCACCGAGGTAGGAACGCCGGGAACGGGGTGGGGGGAAGGGGGGGGGCGACATTCCCGAAAAATCCCGCTCGTCAACTGCCGAAAAATCCCACCCAGATCGAGGGCACCCAGAAGCTCCTCAACAAGGACTTGGCCAACCTCATCAGCAAGATGCGCCTGGCGCAGCAGAATTCCGGCACTTCCCTCAGCGCGGAATTCCAGCGGCAGATGCTGACGGCTTCCCACGCCCTGGCCGTGGACGCCAAGAACCTTCTGGACGCCGTGGACCAGGCCAAGCTCCAGGCCAAGCTGGTGAAGCCGTGCTCGGAATGATGGAGCCGAGGGGAGGAAAAAAAACAAAAAAAAAAAAAAACAAAAAAACAAAAAAAAAAAAGTCCGGAGCGACGCCGACGGATCCGGGACGACTCCGGCTTTTTTTTTTTTTTTTTTTTTTTTTCGTTTTTTGTGCATCTCCCGCGGTTTTCCCGCTCTCCCCCGCTTCCCGCTCTTCCTGCAGCCGCCTCGTGTCTGTCAGTGTCGCGTTGCTCTTCGGAAGGCGGGAGGCACCCGGTGGGGTTTTCCTTGGCAAAAAAAGGGGTTTGGAAGGGGTTTGAGTGGGGCGGATGATCCGGCGGGATCCATCTCGGCGGCTTCCATGGATCCGTCCTCCGAGCCGCGGGCGGCACGGGAGCGTGCCGGGAGCCGAGGGCACGGATTTTCGGGAGGTGGGAAGCTGGAATTCCCGCGTCCGCGGGGACCGCCGGCGTTTCCCTCGGACGTCGTACGGAAGAGTTTATTTAACGACGGCTTCAGAGTTTTCCCTGCGACGCTTCCGACGTTGTGCGGGACAGTTTATTCAACGACGGAGACGCTTCCGGAGCCTGCGGAATTCCGGGAGGGATGGGAATCCCCCCCCGCCCGCCACGGATGGCGGCCTTGACGGCGGGGGGGGACACAAACCTGGAGAACGGTGCCTCTTCCAGCTGCGTTATTCCCGAGTTTTGTGTCAGCGCCGCCGGCAAAACCGCGGCTCCGGCGGGGTTTGTGCTTCCGGTTGGGAACCGGGCGGTTCGGGCTTTTCCCCCAGCGTTTTTCCCGCACTTTTCCCAGTTTTTTTTTTTTTTTTCCCATTTTTTTCCCCCCCCTCCGGCTGAGATAAACCGTGCGCCAAATCCTGCCGCGGCCTGTCCTTCCTGGAATTTCCTTGGGAAGAGGAAGGGTTGGGATGGTCGACGAGACTTCTCGGGATGGTGGGAATGGAATTGCCCCTGGGATGGGATGAGAGTTCCGTGCCCAAATTTGGGCTTCCCCCCTCAAAAAAAAAAGGGTGGAGGGGTCAAGGCCATCCCAGATTTTGGGGTGGTGGCCTCTCATTCCAAGGATTTGGAGGGGCTGGAGCGTGTCCAGGGAAGGGAACGGAGCTGGGAAGGGGCTGGAGCAGCCGGAGCTGGGGAAAATCCTGGGAAAAAAGGAGGATCCTGAGGGAGCTTCTCCCTCTGGAATTCCCCGCCAGGAGGGTGGAGCCGGGTGGGATCGGGATCTTCTGCCCGGAGATGGGATGAGAGGGAATGGCCTCCAGCTGTGCCAGGGGAGGTTTATGGGATATCGGGAATTATTTATGGGATGTTGGGAATAATTCCTGCACGGAGAGGTTTTTCCAGCCCTGGGCAGTGCTGGAGTCCCCATTCCTGGGTGGATTTAAATCCCTGCGGATTTGGTAGGACACGGATCAGGGCAGCGCTGCGAACGCTTGGATTCCATCTCCGAGAGCTTTCCCAACCCCAATTAATTCCATAATTCCCAGATTCCTCGATTGTCCTGGTAAAACCCATTCCCCCCCCTGGAGGACGACCTTCCCGGGAAAATCCCTCTCCGTATCCAGGAGCTCCTGGCCTGATCCGGCTTGGACATTCCCCAAAAGTGTCCCCGCGTCTGATCCGCCCCTCTGCCGGCTCCGGAGGCTCCGGAAGCAACAGGGACACCCTCGGGATGCGCCCGTCCTTCCGCGGCCCCCGTTAATTCCGGCTGGTTTCACTCCAGAAAGCTCCAAGCGTTTCCCTGAAATCTTCCCGGTCGTGCTCCAGGAGGGGAAAAAGGGACCAGGGAAAATCCTGGTGTTTCTCAGGAGCGCGGAAAAATGGAGATGGTGCTCCCAAGGGTCTGGAGGATTCATGGAAGCCGGGAATGAAAAGCCGGATCAGAGCAGGCGTCAGAGCCGGGGGATTTGGGAATCTCAGGTGGGATGGGGAGGATTGGGATGGATCCAGGAGCGCAGGTTATGGGATCATGGGATTATGGGATCATGTGATTATGGGATCATGCCCGTGTTCCTTCTGCAGAGACCATCCACAGCATTTTCCCAGACCCACAACCTCCTGGGATCATGGGATTGTGGGATCACGGGATTATGGGATCATGTCCATGACCCTTCTGCACAGGCCATCCACAGCATTATCCCTGACCCATGACCTCCTGGGATGGTGGGATCACGGGATTATGGGATCACAGGAATATGGGATTGTGGGATTATGGGATCATGGCCATATCCCTTCTGCATAGACCAACCACAGCGTTATCCCTGACCCACAACCTCCTGGGATGGCGGAATGGTGGGATCACAGGATCATGGGATCACGGGATTATGGGATCATGGCCATATCCCTTCTGCAGAGACAACCCCGAAGTGTTATCCCTGTCCCACAACCTCCTGGGATCATGGGATTGTGGGATCATGGGATTATGGGATCACGTCCATGTTCCTTCTGCAGAGACCATCCACAGCATTTTCCCAGACCCACAACCTCCTGGGATCATGGGATTTTGGGATTATGGGATCATGGGATTATTGGATCATGTCCATATCCCTTCTGCACAGACCATCCACAGCGTTATCCCTGACCCATGACCTCCTGGGATGGTGGGATCACGGGATTATGGGATCACAGGAATATGGGATTGTGGGATTATGGGATCATGGCCATATCCCTTCTGCATAGACCAACCACAGCGTTATCCCTGTCCCACAACCTCCTGGGATGGTGGGATCACGGGATCACGGGATCATGGGATCATGTCCATGTCCCTTCTGTACGGACAATCCCAAATGTTATCCCTGTCCCACAACCTCCTGGGATCATGGGATTGTGGGATCATGGCATTATGGGATCCTGGGATTATGGGATCCTGTCCGTGTCCCTTCTGCACAAACCGTCCATGTAATCCCTGTCCCACAACCTCCTGGGATCATGGGATCCTGGGATCATGGGATTATGGGATCCTGGGATTATGGGATCATGTCCGTGACCCTTCTGCACAGACCATCCACAGCGTTATCCCTGTCCCACAACCTCCTGGGATCATGGGATTATGGGATCACAGGATTATGGGATCACGTCCATGTCCCTTCTGTACGGACAATCCCAAATGTTATCCCTGTCCCACAACCTCCTGGGATCATGGGATTGTGGGATCACAGGATTATGGGATCAGGGGATTATGGGATCACGGGATTATGGGATCATGTCCGTGACCCTTCTGCACAGACCGTCCACAGCGTTATCCCTGACCCACAACCTCCTGGGATGGTGGGATCACGGGATTATGGGATTACGGGATTATGGGATCATGTCCACATCCCTTCTGCAGACACAACCCCAAAGTGTTATCCCTGTCCCACAACCTCCTGGGATCATGGGATGGTGGGATAACGGGATTATGGGATCATGGGATTATGGGATCACGTCCATGTTCCTTCTGCAGAGACCATCCACAGCATTTTCCCTCTCCCACAACCTCCTGGGATCATGGGATTGTGGGATCATGGGATTATGGGATCATGCCCGTGTTCCTTCTGCACAGACCATCCACAGCATTTTCCCTGTCCCACAACCTCCTGGGATGGTGGGATCACAGGATTATGGGATAACGGGATTATGGGATCATGGCCACATCCCTTCTGCACAGACAACCCCACAGCGTTATCCCTGTCCCACAACCTCCTGGGATCATGGGATTGTGGGATCATGGGATTATGGGATCAGGGGATTATGGGATCATGTCCATGTTCCTTCTGCATGGACCAACCATGTCATCCCTGTCCCACAGCCTTCTGGGATGGTGGGATTCTGGGATCATGGGATCAGGGGATTATATGATCATGTCCATGATCCTTCTGCATGGACCATCCACATAATCCCTGTCCCACGACCTCATGGGATCATGCGATGATGGGATTTTGGGATCATGGGATTATGGGATCATGGGATTATGGGATCATGTCCATGACCCTTCTGCATGGACCAACCACGTAATCCCTGTCCCACAACCTCCTGGGATTATGGGGTGGTGGGATTTTGGGATCATGGGATGGTGGGATCATGGGATTATGGGATCATGGGATTATAGGATCATGTCCATGTTCCTTCTGCATGGACCAACCACGTAATCCCTGTCCCACAACCTCCTGGGATCATGGGACTGTGGGATCATGGCATTATGGGTCAACGGGATTATGGGATCATGTCCATGACCCTTCTGCAGAGACAACCCCACAGCGTTATCCCTGTCCCACAACCTCCTGGGATCATGGGATTGTGGGATAACGGGATTATGGGATCATGGGATCATGTCCATATCCCTTCTGCACGGACCATCCACGCAACCCCTGTCCCACAACCTCCTGGGATGGTGGGATCAAAGGATCATGGGATCACGGGATTATGGGATCATGGCCATATCCCTTCTGCAGAGACAACCCCGAAGTGTTATCCCTGTCCCACAACCTCCTGGGATCATGGGATGGTGGGATAATGGGATTATGGGATCATGGGATCATGTCCGGGTCCCTTCTGCACGGACCATCCACGCAATCCCTGTCCCACGACCTCCTGGGATCATGGGATTGTGGGATATTGGGATTATGGGATCATGGGATCATGTCCGGGTCCCTTCTGCACTGACCATCCACGCAATCCCTGTCCCACGACCTCCTGGGATCATGTCCATGACCCTTCTGCACAGACCATCCACAGCATTTTCCCTGTCCCAAAACCTCCTGGGAGGGTGGGATGGTGGGATTGTGGGATCCTGGGATTATGGGATCACCACCGTGTCCCTTCTGCACAGACCATCCACGTAAACCCGGTCCCACAACCTCCTGGGATGGTGGGATGGTGGGATTGTGGGATCCTGGGATTATGGGATCACCACCGTGTCCCTTCTGCAGAGACCATCCACAGCGTTATCCCTGTCCCACAACCTCCTGGGATGGTAGGATTGTGGGATCATGGGATTATGGGATCAGGTCCGTGTCCCTTCTGCACTGACCATCCACGTTATTCCTGTCCCACAACCTCCTGGGATCATGGGATTGTGGGATCATGGGATTATGGGATCACAGGATTATGGGATCCTGGGATTATAGGATCATGTCCATGTTCCTTCTGCACTGACCATCCACATAATCCCTGTCCCACAACCTCCTGGGATGGCGGGATGGTGGGATGGTGGGATCATGGGATTATGGGATCACAGGATTATGGGATCATGTCCATGTTCCTTCTGCATGGACCAACCACGCAATCCCTGTCCCACGACCTCCTGGGACGGCGGGATGGTGGGATCATGGGATTATGGGATCACGGGATTATGGGATCATGTCCATGTTCCTTCTGCATGCACCATCCACGTAATCCTGGTCCCACAACCTCCTGGGATCATGGGATGGTGGGATTATGGGATCATGGGATTTTGGGATCACGGGATTATAGGATCATGCCCGTGTTCCTTCTGCACTGACCATCCACGTAATCCCTGTCCCACAACCTCCTGGGATCATGGGATGGTGGGATCATGGGATTATGGGATCAGGGGATTATGGGATCATGCCCATGTTCCTTCTGCATGGACCATCCACAGAATCCCTGTCCCACAGCCTTCTGGGATGGTGGGATTTTGGGATCATGGGATCACAGGATTATGGGATCATGTCCGTGTTCCTTCTGCATGGACCAAACACGTAATCCCTGTCCCACAACCTCCTGGGATGGTGGAATGGTGGGATTTTGGGATCATGGGATTATGGGATCATGTCCACATCCCTTCTGCAGAGACAACCCCACAGCGTTATCCCTGTCCCACAACCTCCTGGGATCATGGGATGGTGGGATCATGGGATTATGGGATCATGGGATTATAGGATCATGCCCATGTTCCTTCTGCATGGACCATCCACAGAATCCCTGTCCCACAGCCTTCTGGGATGGTGGGATTTTGGGATCATGGGATCACAGGATTATGGGATCATGTCCGTGTTCCTTCTGCATGGACCAACCACGTTATCCCTGTCCCACAACCTCCTGGGATGGTGGAATGGTGGGATTTTGGGATCATGGGATTATGGGATCATGTCCACATCCCTTATGCAGAGACAACCCCACAGCGTTATCCCTGTCCCACAACCTCCTGGGATCATGGGATGGTGGGATTATGGGATTATGGGATCACGGGATTATGGGACCACGTCCGTGTCCCTTCTGCAGAGACCATCCACGCAATCCCTGTCCCACAACCTCCTGGGATGGTGGGATGGTGGGATCACGGGATTATGGGATCACAGGACTATGGGGTCATGTCCGTGTTCCTTCTGCATGGACCAACCACGTTATCCCTGTCCCACAACCTCCTGGGATGGTGGAATGGTGGGATTGTGGGATCATGGGATTATGGGATCACGTCCGTGTCCCTTCTGCACAGACCATCCACGTAATCCCGGTCCCACAACCTCCTGGGATCATGGGATGGTGGGATCATGGGATTATGGGATCAGGGGTTTATAGGATCATGCCCATGTTCCTTCTGCATGGACCATCCACATAATCCCTGTCCCACAACCTCCTGGGATGGTGGAATGGTGGGATTTTGGGATCATGGGATTATGGGATCATGTCCACATCCCTTCTGCAAAGACAACCCCACAGCGTTATCCCTGTCCCACAGCCTCCTGGGATCATGGGATGGTGGGATCATGGGATTATGGGATCATGGGATTATAGGATCATGCCCATGTTCCTTCTGCATGGACCATCCACAGAATCCCTGTCCCACAGCCTTCTGGGATGGTGGGATTTTGGGATCATGGGATCACAGGATTATGGGATCATGTCCGTGTTCCTTCTGCACGGACCATCCACGCAATCCCTGTCCCACAACCTCCTGGGATGGTGGAATGGTGGGATTGTGGGATCATGGGATTATGGGATCACGTCCGTGTTCCTTCTGCATGGACCATCCACGCAATCCCTGTCCCACAACCTCCTGGGATCATGGGATGGTGGGATCATGGGATTATGGGATCAGGGGATTATGGGATCATGCCCATGTTCCTTCTGCATGCACCATCCACAGAATCCCTGTCCCACAACCTCCTGGGATGACGGGATGGTGGGATTGTGGGATCATGGGATCATGGGATCACGGGATTATGGGATCATGTCTGTGTTCCTTCTGCATGGACCATCCACGCAATCCCTGTCCCACAACCTCCTGGGATGGTGGGATCATGGCATTATGGGATCACGGGATTATAGGATCACGTCCGTGTCCCTTCTGCACTGACCATCCACGCAATCCCTGTCCCACAACCTCCTGGGACGGTGGGATGGTGGGATTTTGGGATCATGGGATTATGGGATCATGTCCGTGTTCCTTCTGCACTGACCAACCACGCAATCCCTGTCCCACAACCTCCTGGGATCATGGGATTGTGGGATGTCCCACATCACCCCCGGACACACCCATCACCACCACCCCCGGGCCACCCCTCACCCCACCCCTTCCTCCACCCTCCATTCCCGCTGGAGATCTTCCCACGGCTCCACGTCCCCACCGGCGCCCGGCGGGATGCGGTCACCGCCATTCCCACCATTCCCACCATTCCCACCGCGTCCCGGCCCCGTCCTAGATCATCCCGGCCAGGTAGGGCGGCAGGAAGAGCCCCACGGTGCCCAGGAGGCAGACGATGATGAAGATCCAGAGGAAGATCCGGTCGATCACCATGGCCACGTACTTCCAGTCTTCCTTCACCTGCCGGCGGGAAAAGGGCGGTGAATCCCCCGGGGAATCCCTTCCCGGGAATCTCGTGGGATTGGGAGACCACCCAGAACTTCCTGGGAATCTCCTCGGGGTGAGGAGACACCGCGGTTCTGGGAAAGGTTTGGAGTTTTCCGAGAAATCCTGAGGTGGGGGATGGAGATTCCCAGGGCAGAGCTGGTCCCGCCCGGGGTTTTCCGAATCCACTTTGGGAAAAGCGGGAATGAGGCCCCTGAGCCGGGCGCCGAGGGTGGGAGAGGGATCTCCAACATTCCCAAAGCCAACGGGAGCTGGAGGAACCCTTGGCTGATCCTGCAGACCGGGAATGTCCATGGAGGTGGGAGATGGATCATGGATCTCCTCCCTGGTTTTGGGTCCTTGGGAAGCAACCGCGGATGCTGGAACTGCCCTTCCCAATTTTGGGATCTCCAGTCCCATCCACGGATCCCAGAACTGCCCTTCCCAATTTTGGGATCTCCAGCCCCATCCACAGACCCCAGAACTGCCCTTCCCAATTTTGGGATCTCCAGCCCCATCCACGGATCCCAAAACTGTCCTTCCCAATTTTGGGATCTCCAGCCCCATCCACAGACCCCAGAACTGCCCTTCCCAATTTTGGGATCTCCGGCCCCATTTGTGGATCCCAGAAATTCCTTTCCCAATTTTGGGATCTCAGGAACCAAAACTGGATCCCAGAACTTCCCTTCCCAATTTTGGGATCTCCAACAACTTCCACAGATCCCAGAACTTCCCAATTTTGGGATTTCCAGTCCCATCCATGGATCCCTGAACTGCCCTTCCCAATTTTGGGATCTCCAGCCCCATCCATGGATCACAGAACTTCCATTCCCAATTTTGGGATCTCCAGCCCCATCCATGGATCACAGAACTTCCATTCCCAATTTTGGGATCGCCAGCCCCATCCACAGACCCCAGAACTGCCCTTCCCAATTTTGGGATCTCCAGCCCCATTTGTGGATCCCAGAAATTCCTTTCCCAATTTTGGGATCTCAGGAACCAAAACTGGATCCCAGAACTTCCCTTCCCAATTTTGGGATCTACAACAACTTCCACAGATCCCAGAACTTCCCTTCCCAATTTTGGGATCTCCAGCCCCATCCGTGGATCCCTGAACTTCCATTCCCAATTTTGGGATTGCCAGCCCCATCCGTGGATCCCTGAACTGCCCTTCCCAGTTTTGGGATCTCAGGAGTCAAACCTGGATCCCAGAACTTCCCTTCTCAATTTTGGGATCTCCAGCAACTTCCACAGATCCCAGAACTTCCCAATTTTGGGATCTCCAGCTCCATCCGTGGATCCCAGAACTTCCCTTCCCAGTTTTGGGATCTCAGGAGTCAAACCTGGATCCCAGAACTTCCCTTCTCAATTTTGGGATCTCCAGCAACTTCCACAGATCCCAGAATTTCCCAATTTTGGGATCTCCAGCTCCCTCTGTGGATCTCCAGCAACTTCCCTTCCCAGTTTTGGGATCTCAGGAGTCAAACCTGGATCCCAGAACTTCCCTTCTCAATTTTGGGATCTCCAGCAACTTCCACAGATCCCAGAATTTCCCAATTTTGGGATCTCCAGCTCCATCCGTGGATCCCAGAACTTCCCTTCCCAGTTTTGGGATCTCAGGAGTCAAAACTGGATCCCAGAACTTCCCTTCCCAATTTTGGGATCTCCAGCAACTTCCACAGATCCCAGAATTTCCCAGTTTTGGGACCTCCATCCCCACCCGTGGATGCCGGAACTCACGGAGAAGTCGGCGTCCTCGGCCCGCAGGTGGTCCGCGATGTACTGCACCCCTTCCAGGGCCTTCAGAATCCTGGGAGACAGCGCCAAGCCCTGCTCCGAGCCTTCCTCCTCCTCCTCCTCCTCCTTCTCCTCCTCCTCCTCCTTCTTCCCCTTGGATGATCCGCGGGATCCCGAACCCCCGGACGCTTTCCCGCCTTGGCCGTAGCGGAACTGGGTTTCCCGGGACTCCCCGGGACGGCTGGGATAGGCCTTCTCCTCTTCCTCCCGCTCCTCCTCCTCCTCCTCCCACTTGTCGTCCACGTCGGTCTCCAGCCAGCAGCGGGACGCGCTGAGCCGCGCGCCGGCGTGGTCGTGTTGTCCCCCCCGCGCCCTCCGGCAGCGCCGGCAGCGCCGGCGGCCTCTTCATGGAGAGCCAGCGCGGGACGAAACCCAGGAAGAAGCTCCGGACCCAGCGCGGCATGGCGTGGGTGCTGGGCGAGCGGTGGTGCACGTTGAGCACGAAGACGGTGATGATGATGGAGAGCGTGACGAAGATCATGGTGAAGAGCAGGTACTCGCCGATCAGCGGGATGACCAGCGAGGTGGACGGGATGATCTCGGTGATGAGCAGCAGGAAGACGGTGAGGGACAGCAGCACGGAGATGCAGAGCGTGATCTTCTCGCCGCAGTCCGAGGGCAGGTAGAAGACCAGGACGGTGAGGCAGGAGATGAGGAGGCACGGGATGATGAGGTTGATGGTGTAGAAGAGCGGCAGGCGCCGGATGACGAAGTAGAAGGTGATGTCGGGGTAGATCTCCGTGCAGCAGTCGTACTTCTTGGAGTTGTAGGTGCCGACGGCGTTGATGATGGCCCACTCGCCGCTCTCCCAGTAGTCCTTGAGGTCCACCTGGTGGTCCATGTTCTCCAGGTCGATCTTGGCCTTGTCGTAGGTCCAGGAGCCGAACTTCATCTTGCAGTTCTGCTGGTCGAAGGGGAAGAAGGTGACGTCGATGCTGCAGGAGCTCTTGTAGATGGCCGGCGGCACCCACTTGACCGTCCCGTCCCAGGACAGGTGGGCCTTGGTCATGTGCGTCACGGCGAACTCGCCGTCGGCGCTGGAAAACAGGGAATGGCCAGGGATGGTCAGGAATGGCCTTGGGATGAGCCTTGGTTGGAGAAGGGATGGAGGTGGGATGGCATCCATGGGATGGGATGGGATGGGATGGGATGGGATGGGATGGGATGGGATGGGATCAATGGGATGGGACAGGAGAACAGGTGGGCCTTGGTCATGTCCGTCACGGCGAACTCGCCGTTGGCGCTGGAAAACAGGGAATGGCCAGGGATGGTCAGGAATGGCCTTGGGATGAGCCTTGGGATGATGAGCCTTGGTTGGAGAAGGGATGAACGTGGGATGGCATCCATGGGATGGGATGGGACAGGAGAACAGGTGGGCCTTGGTCATGTCCGTCACGGCGAACTCGCCGTCAGCGCTGGAAAACAGGGAATGGCCAGGAATGGTCAGGAATGGGCTTGGGATGAGCCTTGGGATGGGTTTGGGATGAGCCTTGGGATGATGAGCCTTGGTTGGAGAAGGGATGGAGGTGGGATGGGATGGGATGGGATGGGATGGGACAGGAGAACAGGTGGGCCTTGGTCATGTGCGTCACGGCGAACTCGCCATCGGTGCTGGAAAACAGGGAATGGCCAGGGATGGTCAGGAATGGGCTTGGGATGAGCCTTGGGATGAGCCTTGGTTGGAGAAGGGATGGAGGTGGGATGGGATGGGATGGGATGGGATGGGATGGGATGGGATCAATGGGATGGGACAGGAGAACAGGTGGGCCTTGGTCATGTCCGTCACGGCGAACTCGCCGTTGGCGCTGGGAAACAGGGAATGGCCAGGGATGGTCAGGAATGGCCTTGGGATGAGCCTTGGGATGAGCCTTGGGATGAGCCTTGGGATGAGCCTTGGGATGATGAGCCTTGGTTGGAGAAGGGATGGAGGTGGGATGGCATCCATGGGATGGGATGGGACAGGAGAACAGGTGGGCCTTGGTCATGTGCGTCACGGCGAACTCGCCGTCGGCGCTGGAAAACAGGGAATGGCCAGGGATGGTCAGGAATGGCCTTGGGATGAGCCTTGGTTGGAGAAGGGATGGAGGTGGGATGGGATGGGATGGGATGGGATGGGATGGGATGGGATGGGATGGGATCAATGGGATGGGACAGGAGAACAGGTGGGCCTTGGTCATGTCCGTCACGGCGAACTAGCCGTTGGCGCTGGAAAACAGGGAATGGCCAGGGATGGTCAGGAATGGCCTTGGGATGAGCCTTGGGATGATGAGCCTTGGTTGGAGAAGGGATGAACGTGGGATGGCATCCATGGGATGGGATGGGACAGGAGAACAGGTGGGCCTTGGTCATGTCCGTCACGGCGAACTCGCCGTCAGCGCTGGAAAACAGGGAATGGCCAGGAATGGTCAGGAATGGGCTTGGGATGAGCCTTGGGATGGGTTTGGGATGAGCCTTGGGATGATGAGCCTTGGTTGGAGAAGGGATGGAGGTGGGATGGGATGGGATGGGATGGGATGGGATGGGACAGGAGAACAGGTGGGCCTTGGTCATGTGCGTCACGGCGAACTCGCTGTCAGTGCTGGAAAACAGGGAATGGCCAGGGATGGTCAGGAATGGGCTTGGGATGAGCCTTGGGATGAGCCTTGGTTGGAGAAGGGATGAAGGTGGGATGGGATCCATGGGATGGGATGGGATGGGATGGGATGGGATCAATGGGATGGGACAGGAGAACAGGTGGGCCTTGGTCATGTGCGTCACGGCAAACTCGCCATTGGCGCTGGAAAACAGGGAATGGCCAGGAATGGTCAGGAATGGGCTTGGGATGAGCCTTGGGATGATGAACCTTGGTTGGAAAAGGGATGAAGATGGGATGGGATAATGGGATCAGTGGGGTCCATGGGATGGGATGGGATGGGATGGGATGGGATGGGATGGGACAGGAGAACAGGTGGGCCTTGGTCATGTGCGTCACGGCGAACTCGCCATCGGTGCTGGAAAACAGGGAATGGCCAGGGATGGTCAGGAATGGGCTTGGGATGAGCCTTGGGATGAGCCTTGGTTGGAGAAGGGATGGAGGTGGGATGGGATGGGATGGGATGGGATGGGATGGGATGGAATGGGATCAATGGGATGGGACAGGAGAACAGGTGGGCCTTGGTCATGTGAGTCACGGCGAACTCGCCATCGGCGCTGGAAAACAGGGAATGGCCAGGAATGGTCAGGAATGGCCTTGGGATGAGCCTTGGGATGAGCCTTGGTTGGAGACGGGATGAAGGTGGGATGGGATAATGGGATAATGGGATACTGGGATAATGGGATCCATGGGATGGGATCTATGGGATGGGATAATGCAATAGTGGGATGGGATAATGGGATCCATGGGATGGGATAATGGGATAATGGGATGGGATAATGGGATGGGATAATGGGATGGGATAATGGGATAATGGGTTGGGATAATGGGATAATGGGATAGGATAATGGGATAATGGGATGGGATAATGGGATCCATGGGATGGGATGGGATCATGGGATGGGATAATGGGATCATGGGATGGGATTCATGGGATGGGATGCGATAATGGGATGGGATAATGGGATGGGATAATGGGATAATGGGATCCATGGGATGGGATAATGGGATCCATGGGATGGGATAATGGGATCCATGGGATGGGATTGGATCATGTGAACTGAATCAATGGGAAGCGAAGGGAATGGATTTAGGGAAGGGATTTACGGAAGGCATTCAGGGGAGGGAAGGGATTTAAGGAAGGGATTCAGGGAAGGGATTTTGGGAATTCCCGGCTCTCCCAGGAATTCTCGGTGCCGGCAGCGTCCCTCACTTGTTGTACAGGACGAGATCCGGGATCCAGATCATCTCCGAGGGCACGCGGATGGAGGTGACGTTGTCGTACTCCGCCGGATCCCAGCGCAGTTTGTAGTCGCTCCATTCCTGCCGGGACGCGCGGAGCAGATCCATGGAGCGGATCCATGGAACAGATCCATGGAGCAGATCCATGGAATAGATCCATGGAGCAGATCCATGGAACAGATCAATGGAGCAGATCCATGGAGCGGATCCATGGAGCAGATCCATGGAGCAGATCCATGGAACAGATCCATGGAGCAGATCCATGAACAGATCCATGGAGCGGATCCATGAACAGATCCATGGAGCGGATCCATGGAACAGATCCATGGAGCAGATCCATGGAGCGGATCCATGGAGCGGATCCATGGAACAGATCCATGGAGCGGATCCATGGAGCAGATCCAGGGAATAGATCCATGGAACAGATCCATGGAGCAAATCCAGGGAATAGATCCATGGAACAGATCCATGGAACAGATCCATGGAATAGATCCATGGAACAGATCCATGGAGCAGATCCAGGGAATAGATCCATGGAGCAGATCCAGGGAACAGATCCATGGAGCAGATCCATGAACAGATCCATGGAGCAGATCCATGAACAGATCCATGGAGCGGATCCATGGAGCAGATCCAGGGAATAGATCCATGGAACGGATCCATGGAGCAGATCCACGGAGCAGATTCATGGAGCAGATCCAGGAAGCAGATCCACAGAGCAGATCCATGGAGCAGATCCATGGAGCAGATCCATGAAGCAGATCCATGAACAGATCCATGGAGCAGATCCATAGAATAGATCCATGGAGCAAATCCAGGAAACAGATCCATGGAACAGATCCGTGGAACAGATCCATGGACCAGATCCATGGAATAGATCTATGGAACAGATCCATGGAGCAGATCAATGGAGCAGATCCAGGGAATAGATCCGTGGAGCAGATCCACGGAGCAGATCCATGGAATAGATCCATGAAGCAGACCCATAGAGCAGATCCATGGAGCAGATCCATGGAGCAGATCCATGGAGCAGATCAGATCCATGGAGCAGATCCATGGAGCAGATCCATAGAGCAGATCCATGAACAGATCCACGGAGCAGATTCATGGAGCAGATCCATGAAGCAGATCCATGGAACAGATCCATAGAGCAGATCCATGAAGCAGATCCATGAACAGATCCATGGAGCACATCCATAGAATAGATCCATGGAGCAAATCCAGGGAACAGATCCATGGAACAGATCCGTGGAACAGATCCATGGACCAGATCCATGGAATAGATCTATGGAACAGATCCATGGAGCAGATCAATGGAATAGATCTATGGAACAGATCCATGGAGCAGATCCATGAACAGATCCATGGAGCAGATCCATAGAGCAGATCCATGAACAGATCCATGGAGCAGATCCATGGAGCAGATCCATGGAGCAGATCCATGAACAGATCCATGGAGCAGATCCATGGAGCAGATCCATGAACAGATCCATGGAGCAGATTCATGGAGCAGATCCATGGAGCAGATCCAGGGAATAGATCCATGGAGCAGATCCATGGAGCCGATCCAGGGAATAGATCCACGGAGCAAATCCAGGGAACAGATCCATGGAACAGATCCATGGAAGAGACCCATGGAGATGTCCCCAAACCACCCTGGGCAGGGATGTTCCCAAATCCCTTTCCCAAATCCGAAATCCCATTCCTAAATCCCACTCCCAAATCCCGTTCCCAAATCCCACTCCCAAATCCCAAATCCCATTTCCAAATCCCAAATCCCAAATCCCAAATCCCATTCCCAAATCTCAAATCCCATATCCCATTCCCAAATCCCAAATCCCATTCCCGGCTCGGTTCCATCTCCCACCTGCTTCAGCCAGACATTGGTGGTCATCATCTTGTTCTCCAAATCCCATTCCCAAATCCCAAATCCCAAATCCCATTACCAAATCCCAAATCCCAAGTCCCAAATCCCAAATCCCAAATCCCAAATCCCAAATCCCAAATCCCATTCCCGGCTTGGTTCCATCTCCCACCTGCTTCAGCCAGACGTTGGTGGTCATCAGCTGGTTCTCCAAATCCCATTCCCAAATCCCAAATCCCAAATCCCGTTCCCAAATCCCATTCCCAAATCCCAAATCCCAAATCCCAAATCCCAAATCCCAAATCCCATTCCCGGCTCGGTTCCATCTCCCACCTGCTTCAGCCAGACGTTGGTGGTCATCATCTGGTTCTTCTCATCCTGCGGTGGGAAAGACGGATGAGCCAGGAGATCCCGAGGGATTGTCCCAAAATTCCTGCAATCCCAAAATTCCTGGGATCCCAAAATTCCGGGGATCCCAAAATTCCGGGGATCCCAAAATTCCGGGATGGGCTCCTGGGATGAATTTTCCCGGGATTTGTGGCCGCTAGAGGGCAGCAGGGAATTGGGTTTGGCGGGAAACGGCGCCGGGAGGGAGCGGGAAATGGGAGAGAGGGATGGAGGATAAAGGGATTTGGGATTTGGTATTTGGGATATGGGATATGGGATATGGGATATGGGATTTGGGATTTGGGATGTGGGATGTGGGATATGGGATATGGGATATGGGATTTGGGATGTGGGATTTGGGATGTGGGATTTGGGATTTGGGATTTGGGATGTGGGATGTGGGATTTGGGATTTGGGATGTGGGATGTGAGATTTGGGATAAAGGGATTTGGGATTTGGGATATGGGATGTGGGATAAAGGGTTTTGGGATGTGGGATTTGGGATATGGGATATGGGATATGGGATTTGGGATTTGGGATAAAGGGATTTGGGATTTGGGATATGGGATGTGGGATAAAGGGATTTGGGACGTGGGATTTGGGATATGGGATATAGGATATGGGATATGGGATGTGGGAAAAAGGGATTTGGGTTTTGGTAGATGGGATAAAGGGATATTGGGATATGGGATATGGGATAAGGGATAAAGAGATAAAGGGATAAAGGGATAAACGGATAAACGGATAAACGGATAAACGGATAACGGGATATGGGATAGGGGGATATGATATAGGGGACAGTGGGATAAAGGATATGGGATATGGGATAGAGGATATCGGGATAGCGGGATAGTGGGATGGGGGTTAAATAGACTGAGGGATAAAGGGATATGGGATAGGGAACATAGGGATAGCGGGATAAAGGGACAGATGGATAATGGGATATGGGATAAATGGATATGGGAGATGGGATGGGGGATAGAAGGATAGAGGGACAAAGGGATATGGGATAGAGGGATAAAGGGATAAGGGATATAGGGATGGGGATATGGGATTGGGATAGAGGGATAAATGGATAATGGGATATGGGATAGAGGGATAAATGGATAAAGGGATATGGGATAGGGGGATAAAGGGATAAGGGATATAGGGATGGGGATATGGGATGGGGATAGAGGGATAAATGGATAATGGGATATGGGATAGAGGGATAAAAGGATATGGGATGGGGGATAGAAGGATAGAGGGACAAAGGGATATGGGATAGGGGGATAAATGGATAAGGGATATAGGGATGGGGATATGGGATGGGGATAAAGGGATAAATGGATAATGGGATATGGGATACGGGGATAAATGGATAAGGGATATAGGGATGGGGATATGGGATGGGGATAGAGGGATAAATGGATAATGGGATATGGGATAGGGGGATATGGGGTGGGGATAAAGGGATAAATGGATAAAGGGATATGGGATAAAGGGATAAATGGATAATGGGATATGGGATGAATGGATAACGGGATATGGGATAGAGGGATAAAAGGATATGGGATGGGGGATAGAAGGATAGAGGGACAAAGGGATATGGGATAGGGGGATAAAGGGATAAGGGATATAGGGATGGGGATATGGGATGGGGGATGGAGGGATAAATGGATAATGGGATATGGGATAAATGGATAATGGGATATGGGATGGGGGATAAATGGATAATGGGATATAGGGATGGGGATATGGGATAGGGGGATAGAGGGATAAATGGATAATGGGATATGGGATAGGGGGATAAAGGGATAAGGGATATAGGGATGGGGATATGGGATGGGGATAGGGGGATAAATGGATAATGGGATATGGGATAGGGGGATAAAGGGATAAGGGATATAGGGATGGGGATATGGGATGGGGATAGGGGGATAAATGGATAATGGGATATGGGATGAATGGATAACGGGATATGGGATAGAGGGAAAAAAAGTATATGGGATGGGGGATAGAAGGATAGAGGGACAAAGGGATATGGGATAGAGGGATAAAGGGATAAGGGATATAGGGATGGGGATATGGGATGGGGGATGGAGGGATAAATGGATAATGGGATATGGGATAGGGGGATAAATGGATAAGGGATATAGGGATGGGGATATGGGATGGGGATAGGGGGATAAATGGATAATGGGATATGGGATAGGGGATATAAGGATAAGGGATATAGGGGTGGGGATATGGGATGGGGGATGGAGGGATAAATGGATAATGGGATATGGGATAGGGGGATAAAAGGATATGGGATGGGGGATAGAAGGATAGAGGGACAAAGGGATATGGGATAGGGGGATAAAGGGATAAGGGATATAGGGATGGGGATATGGGATTGGGATAGAGGGATAAATGGATAATGGGATATGGGATAGGGGATAAAGGGATAAGGGATATAGGGGTGGGGATATGGGATGGGGGATGGAGGGTTAAATGGATAATGGGATATGGGATAGGGGGATAAATGGATAAGGGATATAGGGATGGGGATATGGGATGGGGATAGGGGGATAAATGGATAATGGGATATGGGATAGGGGGATAAATGGATAATGGGATATGGGATAGGGGGATAAATGGATAATGGGATATAGGGATGGGGATATGGGATAGGGGGATAGGGGGATAAATGGATAATGGGATATGGGATAGAGAGATAAATGGATAAGGGATATAGGGATGGGGATATGGGATGGGGGATAAAGGGATAAATGGATAATGGGATATGGGATAGAGGGATAAATGGATAAGGGATATAGGGATGGGGATATGGGATGGGGGATAAAGGGATATAAGGATAATGGGATACGGGATAGAGGATATAAGGATAATGGGATATGGGATAGGGGGATATAGGGACGGGGGGCAGCCGGATGTTGAATCCCAGGAATTAGGGAATTACACACAGTGGGAAGCGGATGGGCGTGGATTCCCGGGAATTACCCCCAGCAGGAGGGGACGGATGCGGAATCCTGGGAATTTCGAATCCTGGGTATTTCAGCCACGGAATCCCGGGAATTTTGACCACGGAATCCCAGGAATTTCAACCACAGAATCCCGGGAATTTCGACCACAGAATCCCGGGAATTTCAAGAACATAATCCCAGTAATTTCGACCACGGAATCCCGGGAATTTTGACCACAGAATCCTGGGAATTTCAACCGCGGAATCCCAGGAATTACGACCACAGAATCCCAGGAATTTCAGCCATGTAATATCAGGAATTTCAACCACAAAATCCCAGGAATTTCTGCCACGAAATCCCGGGAATTTTGGCCATGGAATCCTGGGAATTTCAACCACAGAATCCCGGGAATTTCGGCTGTGGAATCCCGGGAATTTCAACAATATAATACCAGGAATTTCGACCACGGAATCCTGGAAATTTCAACCACAGAATCCCAAAAATTTCAACCACAGAATCCTGGGAATTTCAACCACAGAATTCCAGGAATTTTGACCACAGAATCCCAGAAATTTCAACCACAAAATTCCAGGACTTTTGACCACAGTATCCCAGGAATTTCAACCACAAAATCCCGGGAATTTCGGTCATGGAATCCCGGGAATTTTAACCACAGAATCCCGGGAATTTCAGCCACAGAATCTCAGGAATTTCTGCCACGAAATCCCGGGAATTTTGGCCATGGAATCCTGGGAATTTCAACCACGGAATCCCGGGAATTTTGGCTGTGGAATCCTGGGAATTTCAACAACATAATACCAGGAATTTCGACCACGGAATCCTGGAAATTTCAACCACAGAATCCCAAAAATTTCAACCACAGAATCCCGGGAATTTCAACCACAGAATCCCGGGAATTTCAACCAGAGAATCTCAGGAAATTCAACAACAGAATCCCAGGAATTTCGACCACAGAATCCCAAGAATTTTGACCACAGAATCCCGGGAATTTCGACCACAGAATCCCGGGAATTTCAACCACAGAATCCCAGGAATTTCGACCACAGAATCCCGGGAATTTCGACCATGGAATCCCAGTAATTTCAACAACAGAATCCCAGGAATTTCGACCACAGAATCCCAAGAATTTTGACCGCAGAATCCCGGGAATTTCAACCACAGAATCCCGGGAATTTCAACCACAGAATCTCAGGAAATTCAACAACAGAATCCCAGGAATTTCGACCACAGAATCCCAAGAATTTTGACCGCAGAATCCCGGGAATTTCAACCACAGAATCCCGGGAATTTTGGCCACGGAATCCCGGGAATTTCAACCACAGAATCCCAGGAATTTTGGCCACGGAATCCCGGGAATTTCAACCACAGAATCCCAGGAATTTTGGCCACGGAATCCCAGGAATTTCAACCACAGAATCCCGGGAATTTCAACCAGAGAATCCCGGGAATTTCAACCACAGAATCCCAGGAAATTCAACAACAGAATCCCAGGAATTTCAGCCATGTAATCTCAGGAATTTCAACCACAAAATCCCGGGAATTTCCACCACGGAATTCTGGGAATTTCGGCCACAGAGTCCTGGGAATTTCGACCGAGGTATCCCGGGAATTTCGGCTGTGGAATCCCGGGAATTTCAACCACAGAATCCCAGGAATTTCGACCACGGAATCCTGGAAATTTCAACCACAGAATCCCAAAAAATTCAACCACAGAATCCCGGGAATTTCAACCATGGAATCCCGGGAATTTCAACCACAGAATGTCAGGAAATTCAACAACAGAATCCCAGGAATTTCGACCACAGAATCCCGGGAATTTTGGCCGTGGAATCCCAGGAATTACAACCATGGAATCCTGAGAATTTCAACGACAGAATCCCAAAAATTTCAACCACAGAATCCTGGGAATTTCAACCAGAGAATCCCGGGAATTTCAACCAGAGAATCTCAGGAAATTCAACAACAGAATCCCAGGAATTTCGACCACAGAATCCCGGGAATTTCAACCACAGAATCCCGGGAATTTCAACCACAGAATTCCAGGAATTTCAAGCACAGAATCACGGGAATTTCAACCACAGAATTTCAGGAATTTCTACCACAAAATCCCGGGAATTTCAGCCACAGAATCTCAGGAATTTCTGCCACGAAATCCTGGGAATTTTGGCCATGGAATCCTGGGAATTTCAACCACAGAATCCCGGGAATTTCGGCTGTGGAATCCCGGGAATTTCAACAATATAATACCAGGAATTTCGACCACGGAATCCTGGAAATTTCAACCACAGAATCCCAAAAATTTCAACCACAGAATCCTGGGAATTTCAACCAGAGAATCCCAGGAATTTCAACCACAGAATCCCAAAAATTTCAACCACAGAATCCTGGGAATTTCAACCACAGAATCCCGGGAATTTCAACCACAGAATCTCAGGAAATTCAACAACAGAATCCCAGGAATTTCGACCACAGAATCCCAAGAATTTTGACCACGGAATCCCAGGAATTTCGACCAGAGAATCCCGGGAATTTTGGCCGTGGAATCCCAGGAATTACAACCACGGAATCCCGGGAATTCCAACCACAGAATCCCAGGAATGACGGGAATTACCACGTCGATGAGCTGGGCGATGGAGAGGCCGAAGCGGACGATGACGACGTCGGAAGTGTTGGGAACGGGCCGGGACCAGCGGTTGTATCCCGAAAAAAGGCGCTGGAAGAGCCGATCCTCGGCGTGGCTCCGGCGCTGGCCGGCGCCTGTGCCGGGATTCGGGATTTGGTTGGGAATCCGGGAATTGTTTGGGAATTCAGGAATTGTTTTGGGAATTTGGGAATTGTTTGGGAATTCAGGAAGTATCTGGGAATTTGGGGATTATTTGGGGAATTCAAGGATTCTTTGGGAATTTGGGGATTCAGGAATTATTCTCTTCCTCATTTTCCCTCCCTTTTCCTCTTTTTCTTTCCTTTTCCCTCCTCTTCCCTCTTTTCTTTCTTTTCCCTCATTTTTCCTGCTTTTCCCTCCATTTCCCATCTTTTCTCTTTCTTCTTTTCCTGCTTTTCTTTTCCCCCTTTTCCCACTTTTCATTTTCCTCCTTTTCCTTCATTTTCCCTCTTTTCCCTCCATTTTCCATCTTCCCTTTTCCTTCTTTTCCTGCTTTTCTTCTCCCCTTTCCCCCCTTTTTTCCCTCTTTTCCCATTTTTCTTTCCCCACTTTCCCTCCTTTTCCTTTCCTCATTTTTTCCTCTTTTTTTCTCATTTTCCTTCATTTTTTATGATTTTCCCTTAATTTTCCCAACTTTTGTTTTCCTTCTTTTCCCACTTCCCCCCTTTTCCTTCTTTTCCTTTTTTTTTCCTTTCCCCCCCTTTTCCCTCAGTTTCCCTCCCTTTTCCTGCTTTTCTTTTCCTCTTTTTCTTTCCTTTTCCCTCCTCTTCCCTCTTTTCTTTCTTTTCCCTCATTTTTCCTGCTTTTCCCTCCATTTCCCATCTTTTCTTTTCCTTCTTTTCCTGCTTTTCTTTTCCCCCTTTTCCCACTTTTCATTTTCCTCCTTTTCCTTCATTTTCCCTCTTTTCCCTCCATTTTCCATCTTTTCTTTTCCTTCTTTTCCTGCTTTTCTTCTCCCCATTTCTCCCTTTTTTCCCTCTTTTCCCATTTTTCTTTCCCCACTTTCCCTCCTTTTCCTTTCCTCATTTTTTCCTCTTTTTTTTCTCATTTTCCTTCATTTTTTATGATTCTCCCTTAATTTTCCCAACTTTTGTTTTCCTTCTTTTCCCACTTTCCTCCCCTTTTCCTTCTTTTCCTTTTTTTTCCTTCCCCCCCTTTTCCCTCAGTTTCCCTCCCTTTTCCTGCTTTGCTTTTCCTCTTTTTCTTTCCTTTTCCCTCCTCTTCCCTCTTTTCTTTCTTTCCCCTCATTTTTCCTGCTTTTCCCTCCATTTCCCATCTTTTCCTTCTTTTCCTGCTTTTCTTTCCCCCTTTTCCCACTTTTTTTCCCTTTTCCCCACTTTTCCCACACTTTCCTCCATTTTCCTTCTTTTCCTTTCCTCTTCCCCCTCCTTTTCCTCATTTTCCTTCATTTCCCTCCCTTTTCCTGATTTTCTTTTCCCTTCCTTTCCCCCTTTTCCCTCCATTTTCCATCTTTTCTTTTCCTTCTTTTCCCACTTTTCTTTCCCCACTTTTCTCCGATTTCTTTTCCTTCTTTCCCTTCATTTTTCTTCCATTTTCCTTCTTTTCTTCTCCCTCTTTTCCCTCCATTTCCCACCTTTTCTTTTCCTTCTTTTCCCGCTTTTCTTCTCCCCATTTCTCCCTTTTTTCCCCTCTTTTCCCATTTTTCTTTCCTCACTTTTCCTCCTTTTCCTTTCCTCATTTTTTCCTCTTTTTTTCTCATTTTCCTTCATTTTTTATGATTCTCCCTTAATTTTCCCAACTTTTGTTTTCCTTCCTTTCCCACTTTCCCCCCTTTCCCCCCTTTTCCTTCTTTTCCTCCCACCCCCCCTTTTCCCTCATTTTCCCTCCCTTTTCCTGCTTTTCTTTTCCTCTTTTTCTTTCCTTTTCCCTCCTCTTCCCTCTTTTCTTTCTTTTCCCTCATTTTTCCTGCTTTTCCCTCCATTTCCCATCTTTTCTCTTCCTTCTTTTCTTTCCCCCTTTTCCCACTTTTTTCCCTTTTCCCACTTTTCCCACACTTTCCTCCATTTTCCTTCTTTTCCTTTCCTCTTCCCCCTCCTTTTCCTCATTTTCCTTCATTTCCCTCCCTTTTCCTGATTTGCTTTTCCCTTCCTTTCCCCCTTTTCCCTCCATTTTCCATCTTTTCTTTTCCTTCTTTTCCCGCTTTTCTTTCCCCACTTTTCTCCGATTTCTTTTCCTTCTTTCCCTTCATTTTTCTTCCATTTTCCTTCTTTTCTTCTCCCTCTTTCCCCTCCATTTCCCATCTTCTCCTTTCCCTCTTTTCCCTCTTTTCTTTTCCCCCTTTTTTCCCCTTTTCCCATTTTTCTTTCCCCACTTTCCCTCCTTTTCCTTTCTCCTTTTCCCCCTTTTTCCCCATTTTCCTTCATTTCCGCTCCTTTTCCTGCTTTTCTTTTCCCTCTTTTCCCTCTTTTCCTTCATTTTCCTGCTTTTCCCTCCATTTCCCAACTTTTCTTTTCCTTTCCTCATTTTCCCTCTTTTTTCTCATTTCCATTATTTTTTTCTGATTTTCCCTTAATTTTCCTTCTTTTTTTTCCTTCTTTTCCCACTTTTCTTTTCCCCCTTTCCCCCCTTTTCCTTTTCCCCTTTTTTTCCTTATTTTCCCTCATTTTCCCTCCCTTTTCCTGCTTTGCTTTTCCCACTTTTCCTTCTTTTTCCCCTTTTCCTCATTTCCCTTAATTTTTCCTGTTTTCCCCTCCATTTTCCCTCTTTTCCTTTCCTTCTTTTCCCGCTTTTCTTTCCCCACTTTTCTCAGATTTCTTTTCCTTCTTTCCCTTCATTTTTCTTCCATTTTCCTTCTTTTCTTCTCCCTCTTTTCCCTCCATTCCCCATCGTCTCTTTTCCTTCTTTTCCTGCTTTCTTTTCCCACTTTTTTCCCCTTTTCCCATTTTTCTTTCCCCACTTTCCCTCCTTTCCCTTTCCTCCTTTCCCCCCTTTTTTCCCCATTTTCCTTCATTTCCTCTCCCTTTCCTGCTTTTCTTTTCCCTCTTTTCCCTCTTTTCCTTCATTTCCTGCTTTTCCCTCCATTTCCCAACTTTCCTTTTCCTTCTTTTCCTTTTCCCACACTTTCCCCCTTTCCCTTCTTTTCCCTTTCCTCATCTTTCCTCTTTTTTCTCATTTCCATTCATTTTTTCTGATTTTCCCTTAATTTTCCTTCATTTTTTCCTTCTTTTCCCACTTTTCTTTTCCCACTTTCCCCCCTTTTCCTTTTCCCCCTTTTTTCCTTATTTTCCCTCATTTTCCCTCCCTTTTCCTGATTTTCTTTTCCCTCTTTTCCTTCTTTTTCCCTTTTCCTCCTTTCCTTTAATTTTTCCTGTTTTCCCTCCATTTTCCATCTTTTCTTTTCCTTCTTTTCCCACTTTTCTTTCCCACTTTTCTCAGATTTCTTTTCCTTCTTTCCCTTCATTTTTCTTCCATTTTCCTTCTTTTCTTCTCCCTCTTTCCCCTCCATTTCCCATTTTCTCTTTTCCTTCTTTTCCCTCTTTTCTTTTCCCCCTTTTTTTCCCCTTTTCCCCATTTTTCTTTCCCCACTTTCCCTCCTTTTCCTTTCTCCTTTTCCCCCCTTTTTCCCCATTTTCCTTCATTTCCCCTCCTTTTCCTGCTTTTCTTTCCCTCTTTTCCCTCTTTTCCTTCATTTTCCTGCTTTTCCCTCCATTTCCCAACTTTTCTTTTCCTTTCCTCATTTTCCCTCTTTTTTCTCATTTCCATTATTTTTTTCTGATTTTCCCTTTATTTTCCTTCTTTTTTTTCCTTCTTTTCCCACTTTTTTTTTCCCCCTTTCCCCCCTTTTCCTTTTCCCATTTTTTTCCTTATTTTCCCTCACTTTCCCTCCCTTTTCCTGATTTTCTTTTCCCCTTTTCCTTCTTTTTCCCCTTTTCCTCCTTTCCCTTCCTTTCCCCCTTTTCCCTCCATTTTCCCTCTTTTCTTTTCCTTCTTTTCCCACTTTTCTTTCCCACTTTTCCCAGTTTTCTTTTCCTTCTTTCCCTTCATTTTTCTTCCATTTTCCTTCTTTTCTTCTCCCTCTTTTCCCTCCATTTCCCATCTTCTCTTTTCCTTCTTTTCCCGCTTTTCTTTTCCCCCTTTTTCCCCTCTTTTCCCATTTTTCTTTCCCCACTTTCCCTCCTTTTCCTTTCTCCTTTTCCCCCCTTTTTTCCCCATTTTCCTTCATTTCCCCTCCTTTTCCTGCTTTTCTTTTCCCTCTTTTCCTTCATTTCCTGCTTTTCCCTCCATTTCCCAACTTTCCTTTTCCTTCTTTTCCTTTTCCCACACTTTCCCCCTTTTCCTTCTTTTCCTTTCCTCATTTTTCCTCTTTTTTCTCATTTCCATTCATTTTTTCTGATTTTCCCTTTATTTTCCTTCTTTTTTTTCCTTCTTTTCCCACTTTTCTTTTCCCCCTTTCCCCCCTTTTCCTTTTCCCCCTTTTTTCCTTATTTTCCCTCATTTTCCCTCCCTTTTCCTGCTTTTATTTTCCCTCTTTTCCTTCTTTTTCCCCTTTTCCTCCTTTCCCTTAATTTTTCCTGTTTTCCCTCCATTTTCCATCTTTTCTTTTCCTTCTTTTCCCGCTTTTCTTTCCCCACTTTTCTCCGATTTCTTTTCCTTCTTTCCCTTCATTTTTCTTCCATTTTCCTTCTTTTCTTCTCCCTCTTTTCCCCTCCATTTCCCAACTTTTCTCTTCCTTCTTTTCCTGCTTTTCTTCTCCCCATTTCCCCCTTTTTTTCCCCTCTTTTCCCATTTTTTCTTTCCCCTCTTTCCCTCCTTTTCCTTCTTTTCCTTTTCCCACACTTTCCCCCTTTCCCTTCTTTTCCTTTCCTCATTTTTTCCTTTTCTCATTTTCCTTAAATTTTTCTGATTTCCCCTTAATTTTCCTTCTTTTTTTCCTTCTTTTCCACTTTTCTTTTCCCCCTTCCCCCCCCTTTTCCTTTTCCCCTTTCCCTGCCTTTTTTCCTCATTTTTCCCTCATTTTCCCTCCCTTTTCCTGCTTTTATTTTCCCCCTTTTCCTTCTTTTTCCCCTTTTCCCTATTTTCCTTCATTTTCCCCCTTTTCCCTCCATTTCCCATCTTCTCTTTTTCTTCTTTTCCCGCTTTTCTTTTCCCCCTTTTTTTGCCCTCTTTTCCCATTTTTCTTTCCCCACTTTCCCTCCTTTTCCTTTCCTCCTTTTTTCCCCCTTTTCCCTCATTTTCCTTCATTTTCCCTCCTTTTCTTTTCCCCTTTTCCCTCCATTTTCCATCTTTTCCCTTCTTTTCCCGCTTTTTTCCCCCTTTTCCTTTTCCCCCCATTTTTCTTTTCCCACGCTTTCCTCCCTTTTTCCTTATTTTCCATTTTTCCTCCTCATTTTTGTTGATTTTTTCTCTCCCATTCCCCCGGAAAATCCCCGGAGCCCTCGCTGCTGCCGGGCTTCGATCCCACCGGGATCCGGGAATCTCCAGGGGGAGAGAGAGGAGGGAGAAAATCGGGAAAAGGGAGGGGAAAGTGGGAAAAAAATGATGGAAAAAAGGGATGGGAAAGGGGGGGAAAGTGGGAAAAAAAGGGGTGGAAAAAGGGGGGGGAAAGTGGGGGAAAAAATGATGGAAAAAAGGGATGGGAAAGGGGGGAAAGTGGGAAAAAAGGGGTGGAAAAAGGGGGGAAAAGTGGGGGAAAAATGATGGAAAAAGGGACGGGAAATTGATGGGAAAGGGGGATGGAAAAAAAATTTATGGAAATTTATGGAAAAAGGGGAGGGGAAAGGGGGGGAAGGGAGGGAAAAAAGATGGGAAAAAGGGATGGAAAAAGGGATGGGAAAAGGGAGAGGAAAGGGAGAAGGAAAGGGATGGAAAAGGAGGGAAAAAGGGGAAAAAAGGGATGGAAAAGGGGTGGGAAAAGGGGAAAAAAGGATGGGAAATGGACGGGAAAAAAGGGAGGGAAAAGGGAAAAATGAGGGGGAAAAAGGGAGGAAAAGGGGAGAAAGGGGGGATGGAAAAGGGAGGGAAAATTCATGGAAAAATGGGTGGAAAAGGGAAAAAATGAGGGGAAAAAGAAACAGAAAAGGGATGGGAAAATGGATGGAAAAGGGATGGGAAAAGGGGAAAAAGGGATGGGAAATGGATGGGAAAAAGGGAGGGAAAAGGGGAAAAGGGAGGGAAAAAGGGATGGGAAAGGGAGGGGAAAAGGGGTGGGAAAAGGGGGAGAAAGGATCCAGGGAGGGAGGGAAAAAGGGAGGGAAAAGGATGGGAAATGGATGGGAAAAAAGGGATGGAAAAGGGAAAAAATGAGGGGAAAGGGACGGAAAAGGGGGGAAAAAAGGGGATGGAAAAAAGGGTGGGAAAAGGGGGAAAAGGGGATGGGAAATGGATGGAAAAAAGGGAGGGAAAAGGGAAAAATGAGGGGGGAAAATGGAGGGAAAAGGGGGAGAAAGGGGGGGATGGAAAAGGGAGGGAAAATTCATGGAAAAATGGGTGGAAAAGGGAAAAAATGAGGGGAAAAAGAAACAGAAAAGGGATGGGAAAAGGGGGAAAAGGGGATGGGAAATGGATGGGAAAAAGGGAGGGAAAATGATGGGAAAAGGGGAAAAGGGAGGGAAAATTCATGGAAAAGGGGATGGGGAAAGGGAAAAAATGAGGGGGAAAAGGGATGGAAAAGGGGGGGAAAATTCATGGAAAAAGGGATGGGAAATGGATGGGAAAAAAGGGAGGGGAAAGGGAAAAATTGAGGGGGACATGGATGGAAAAGGGGATGGGAAATGGGTGGGAAAAAGGGAGGGAAAAGGGAAAAAAAGAGGGGAAAAAGAGAGGGAAAAGGGGGGGAAAAGGATGGAAAAGGGAGGGAAAAGGGATGGAAAATTCATGGAAAAGGGGATGGGAAAGGGAAAAAACGAGGGGGGAAAAGGGAGGGGAAAAGGGATGGAAAATGGATGGAAAAAAAGGGATGGGAAAGGGAAAAAAATGAGGGGAAAAGGGACAGAAAAGGGATGGGAAAATGGATGGAAAAATGGATGGGAAAAGGAGAAAAGGGGATGGGAAATGGGTGGGGAAAAAGGGAGGGGAAAAGGGGGGAAAGGGAGGAAAAAAGGGATGGAAAGGGAGAGAAAAGGGGTGGGAAAAGGGGGAGAAAGGATCCAGGGAGGAGGGAAAAAGGGAGGGAAAAAGGGAGGGAAAAGGATGGGAAATGGATGAGAAAAAAAGGGATGGAAAAGGGAAAAATGAGGGGGAAAGGGACGGAAAAGGGGGGGGAAAGGGATGGAAAAAGGGATGGAAAAAGGGATGGAAAAAGGGTGGAAAGGAGGGAAAAAGGATGGAAAAGGGAGGGAAAAAGGATGGGAAAATGGACGGAAAAGGGGGGGAAGGGGATGAAGGGAGGGATGGAAGAGGGAGGGAAAAATGAGGGGGAAAGGGGGAAAAAGGGATGGAAAATGGATGGAAAAGGGAGAAAAATGGGATGGGAAAAGGGTGGAAAGGGAAAAAAAGGGATGGAAAAAGGGACGGAAAAGGGATGGAAAATGGATGGAAAAGGGATGGAAAAAGGGTGGAAAAGGAGGGAAGAGAGGGAGGGGAAAGGGGGAGAAAAGGGATGGAAAAAGGGACGGAAATTGATGGGAAAAGGGGGAAAAGGGATTGGGAAAGGGATGGGAATGGGGTGGGAAAGGGGTGGGGAAAGGGGAAAAGGGGGGAAAAGGGAGGGAAAAAGGGGGGAAAAAGGATGGGAAATGGATGGGAAAAAAAGGGATGGAAAAGGGAAAAAATGAGGGGAAAAGGGAGGGAAAAGGGGGGAAGGGATGGAAAAGGGATGGGAAAATGGATGGAAAAGGGGGGGGGAAAAGGGATGGAAAAGGAGGGAAAAAATGGATGGGAAAATTCCATGGAAAAAGGGGATGGGGAAAGGGAAAAAACGAGGGGGAAAAGGGAGGGAAAAAGGGATGGAAAATGGATGGAAAAAAAGGGATGGAAAAGGGAAAAAATGAGGGGAAAAGGGACAGAAAAGGGATGGGAAATGGATGGAAAAGGGATGGGAAAAGGGGAAAAAGGGATGGGAAATGGATGGGAAAAAGGGAGGGGGAAAAGGGATGGGAAAGGGAGGAAAAAAGGGATGGGAAAGGGAGGAAAAAAGGGATGGGAAAAGGGGGAGAAAGGATCCAGGGAGGGAGGGAAAAAGGGGAGGGGAAAAGGGAGGGAAAAGGATGGGAAATGGATGGGAAAAAAAGGGATGGAAAAGGGAAAAAATGAGGGGGAAAGGGACGGAAAAGCGGGGGAAAAAGGGATGGAAAAAGGGATGGAAAAAGGGATGGAAAAAGGGTGGGAAAGGGAGGGAAAAGGGGTGGGAAAAGGGGGAGAAAGGATCCAGGGAGGGAGGGAAAAAGGGAGGGGAAAAGGGAGGGAAAAGGATGGGAAATGGATGGGAAAAAAGGATGGAAAAGGGAAAAAATGAGGGGGAAAGGGACGGAAAAGGGGGGAAAAAGGGATGGAAAAAGGGATGGAAAAAGGGTGGGAAAGGGAGGGAAAAAGGATGGAAAAGGAGGGAAAAAGGATGGGAAAATGGACGGAAAAGGGGGGAAGGGGATGAAGGGAGGGATGGAAGAGGGAGGGAAAAATGAGGGGGAAAGGGGGAAAAAGGGATGGAAAATGGATGGAAAAGGAGAAGAAAGGGATGGAAAAGGGAAAAAAAGGGAAAAAAGGGACGGAAAAGGGATGGAAAAGGGATGGAAAAGGGATGGAAAAAGGGTGGAAAAGGAGGGGAAGAGAGGAGGGGAAAGGGGGAGAAAAGGGATGGGAAAAGGGACGGGAAATTGATGGGAAAAGGGGGAAAAGGGATTGGGAAAGGGGGAAAAAGGGTGGGAAAGGGATGGGGAAAGGGGAAAAGGGGGGAAAAGGGATGGGAAATGGATGGGAAAAAAGGGATGGAAAAGGGAAAAAATGAGGGGGAAAAGGGGAGGGAAAAGGGGGGGAAGGGATGGAAAAGGGATGGGAAAATGGATGGAAAAGGGGATGGGAAATGGATGGGAAAAAAGGGAGGGAAAAGGGAAAAAAAGAGGGGGAAAAGGGAGGGGAAAATTCATGGAAAAGGGGATGGGAAAGGGAAAAAATGAGGGGGAAAAGGGATGGAAAAGGGAGGGAAAATTCATGGAAAAAGGATGGAAATGGATGGGAAAAAAGGGAGGGGAAAGGTAAAAAAAGAGGGGGAAAAGGGAGGGAAAAGAGAGGGAAAAGGGATGGAAAAAGGGATGGGAAAGGGATGGGAAAGGGAGGGAAAAGGGAGGGAAAAATGGATGGGAAAATTCATGGAAAAGGGATGGGAAAGGGAAAAACGAGGGGGAAAAGGGAGGGAAAAAGGGATGGAAAATGGATGGAAAAAAGGGATGGAAAAGGGAAAAAATGAGGGGAAAAGGGACAGAAAAGGGATGGGGAAATGGATGGAAAAGGGATGGGAAAAGGAGAAAAGGGGATGGGAAATGGATGGGAAAAAGGGAGGGGAAATGATGGGAAAAGGGAGGAAAAAAGGGATGGGAAAGGGAGAGAAAAGGGGTGGGAAAAGGGGGAGAAAGGATCCAGGGAGGGAGGGAAAAAGGGAGGGAAAAGGATGGGAAATGGATGGAAATGGATGGGAAATTCATGGGAAAAGGGATGGGAAAGGGAAAAAATGAGGGGGAAAAAGGGATGGAAAAGGGGAGGGAAAAATTGATGGAAAAAAAGGGATGGAAAAGGGGAAAATGAGGGGGAAAGGGATGGAAAAGGGGTGGGAAAAATGGATGGAAAATGGGTGGAAAAGGGGATGGAAAATTCATGGAAAAAGGAGGGAAAATGATGGGAAAAGGGGAAAAAGGGATGGGAAATTCATGGAAAAAGGGGAGGAAAAGGGAAAAAATGAGGGGGAAACGGGAGGGAAAAGGGGGGGGAAAAAAGGGGAAAAGATGGAAAAAAAGATGGAAAAAAAGATGGGAAAAGGCTGGGAAAGGGATGGGAAAGGGGGAATTTTTTGGGGTTTTTTTTGGGATTTTGGGGGAATTTTTTGGTTTTTTTTTTTTTTTTGGGAATTCTGGGGGAAATTTGGAGGAATTTTTTTGGGCAAGGGAGAGAAGAGGCAGGTGGGAAAGGGAGGGGAAAGGGGGAAAGGGAAAAATCGGGGGGAATTTCGGGAATGTTTTGGGAATTTTTGGGAATTTTGGGGGGATTTTGGGGGGAATTTTGGGAATATTTGGGGATTTTTGGGGAATTTTGGGGAATTTTGGGGAGGTTTTTTGAGATTTGGGGAATTTTTGGGGGGAATTTTGGAATTCTTGGGATTTTTTGGGAAATTTTGGGGGGGAATTTTGGGGAATTTTGGGTAGTTTTTTGGGAGATTTGGGGAATTTTGGGGGATTTTTTTGGGAATATTTTGGGAATATTTTGGGAATTTCAGGAATTTTGGGAATTTGGGGATATTTTGGGGAATATTTTGGAAATTTTGGGGGATTTTCGGGGGGAATTTTGGGGAATTTGGGGAATGTGGGGAATTTTTGGGGGGAATTTTGGGAATTTTTGGGGAATTTTTGGGGGGAATTTCAGGGGATATTTGGGAACATTTTGGGAATTTTGGGGGAATTTGGGGGGATTTGGGGATTTGGGGAATTTTGGGAATTTTGGGGAATTTTTGGGAATATTTTGGGAATGTTGGGAGTGTTGGGGATTTGGGGGATTTTTGGGGGAATTTTGGGGAATTTTGGGAGGTTTTTTGGAGATTTGGGGAATTTTGGGGGGATTTTTTGGGGGAATTTTGAATTCTTGGGGATTTTTGGGAATATTTTGGGAATTTGGGGGAATTTTTGGGAATTTTTTTGGGGATTTTTGGGAATATTTTGGGAATTTTGGGGAATTTTTGGGAATATTTTGGGGAATTTTTGGAATATTTTGGGAATTTTGGGGAATATTTTGGAATTTCGGGGGAATTTTTGGGAATATTTTGGGGATTTTTTGGGAATATTTGGGGATTTTTTGGGGGAATTTTTTTGAATTTTTGGGAATATTTTTTGGGAATTTTGGGAATTTTTGGGAATATTTTGGGAATATTGGGAATGTCGGGGATTTGGGGAATTTTGGGGGATTCGGGGAATTTCAGGAATTTTTGGGAATTTTTGGGGAATATTTTGGGAATTTTCTGGGATTTTTTTGGGGGAATATTTGGGGATTTTTTGGGGAATTTTAGGGTGAATTTTCAGGAATTTTGGGGAATTTTTGGGGAATTCGGGAATTCAGGAATTTCAGGAATTTTTTGGGGGGAAATTTGGGGGAATTTTGGGGAATTTTTGTGGAATTGTCTGGGATTTTTTGGGCGAATTTTCGGATTTTTGGGGGAATTTTGGGGAATTTTCAGGAATTTTTGGGGAATTTTTGGGGAATTTTCGGGATTTTTGGGGGGGAATTTTTTTGGGAGTTTTTCCGGAATTTTTGGGGAATTTTTTGGGAATTTTTGGGGGGATTTTCAGGAACTTTTTGGGGAATTTTG